>NC_049209.1:46248817-46296317 GCF_013347855.1 Anguilla anguilla | reverse complement strand
GTGCGCGTGTATGTGTGTGTGTGTGTCTGTGTGTGTGTGTCCGCACATGTGCTTGTGTGTGCACGTGTGCATATGTATGTATGAGACTAGCACGTGGCAGAGAAATATAGTTTCTGTAATATGTTTTTGCGATCTCTGTGTTATTATTGTATTAAAGGAGTGGATGACCTCAGCAGTCCAGATGTGCTGTTGGGCGTGTCACTATTACACACTAACTCATTCACTCTCTCTCTCTCTCTCTCTCTCTCTCTCTCTCTCCATCCCTTATTAAGACCTCTCAGCCTCATCTATATCCTGATCTTATTTCTCAGATTCCACGCTGAAGTTCCTGTGTCTCTCTCTCATTCTTTCTGTGTCTCTCCTCTCAGTGCTGCCACTCACTCTCTCCCTCTATCTATTTCTCCCTCACTTTCTCTCTTACTCTTCTCTCCTCTTTCTTTCCTTTTTTGCTTGTCTCCCATGCCCCCTCACTCTTGGTGGTCGACAGTGTTTTCAGTAGCAGTCCATGTTGCTTCTGGCTTTTTGAGTAGTGACTTCAGACTAAGCAGCCAGAGATGTGCCACTGCTGTTTTGTATAAATATTTATGACACGTCTTTTCCAAAAAAATGACTGCCTCCTTCCCCTCTGTTCTTTCTCCCTGGTCTTATTTCAGGAAACGTTCAGGCACGTCACATGCGCCGAGACACTTCTTCAAGAATAAAAATGAGAAGGACTTCATTTGAAGCCAGAAATCTGGTGTCAGATCACTTCCCCTGTCAGTCTTGAGCAAGCTTTTGAAACTGAGCGTTCACATGTGTGCGTGTGGGTCTGTGTGTGCGTGTGTGTGTGTGTGTGTGTGGGTCTGTGTGTGTGTGTGAGAGTGTGTGTGTGTGCATTTAGAGTATATACATTACGTTCGTACCTCTGGACTGAGGCCCCGACACTGTAGAATGGAAAAGAACAGGCTATTATTGTTGCAATCTGAGCTAAAACCTTTTTTACTTTTCCTCCACACAACCTTCTTTCCACCGCTCACATACTTCCCCCCTTTAATCCCCCTTTCCATCCCCCATCTCCATCCCCTCACTTTCCTTATATTCCCTCTCTCTCTTTCCACACTCATCCTGCTCTCACTTCATGCTAAGCTTCCTTTCCTCATATTGACCATCTCTCTCTGTCTAAATCTCTCCACTCTCACTCCCATCAAGAATCTTCTCCATCTTCATATACTCTCTCCCTCTCTCTCTACACTTCCCCCTAGTCACTCCATACTCATCCCCTCCCTCTCCATATTCATCCTTCTCACTTTACACTCATCCCCCATCTCTCAACAATCCTCTTTTTTCACGCTCCACTCTTTCTCTCTCATACTCATTCTCTTCGCACCCCATACTCCTCTCTCTCTTGTTACACTCACCTTCCAATCACTTCATACTTATACCCCTCTTTCTCTCACTCTCTCTCATTCCATATTCCCTGTTTTCTTCATTCTCTCTTCCTCTATCCACGCTCCCCACACTCACCTGACGGTACAAGAGTGAGAATGTGGGCGGGGCTCCAGGGTCCTGGCCCCGCCCCCGTGTAAGCACAAACCCGGAGAGTCACATTGGACAGGGGCTCAGACAGGTTGACGGACAGCTCAGTGGACGGCCCTGCATCCAGCACAGTCTGCGTCAGAGAAACACAGGAGATTCTGAAACATTTGCCCCTTTGGCAATAAAACCTGTGGATGCTTACATTCACTAGCATAGATATCTCACATATATTAGAATGATTCTCTTTTCACAGAGTGAGTTCAAACCAAAACAGTGAGGTAACTGGAATATCAAAATGAAAACAGTATAGGCTTACGCATGTGTGTGTGTGTGTGTGTGTGTGTGTGAGTGCATGTGCAGGCCTGCGTATGTGTGTGAGTATGTGTGTGTGTTACCTGAGTGATGTTGGGGGTGCTGTATTCCAGTTTGTATCCAAGCAGGCGCCCATTGAGTCTTCCTAAAGGCGGAGTCCAGCTAACTGTCACCTCCGTCCCATTGGCCACCGCACTTATGTTCTCCGGAGCCGACTCTGGAACTGAAAAACACCACGGAAACCGTTATATAGCAGTAGGTACGCACAAAACACTGTTTAACAACCTGGTGTAACAGCACAATCCTGTACTCTGCCTTACATCTCTCCTCTCTAGAGAAACCTGAATATGGACTTGAACTGGCAACCTTCTGGTGTCAGGACTGGGCCCTCTTGTCATGAGGCCGCAGAGCGAGGTATGTCATTTTTAGCTGCTGAAATAGCCCAAACATGGTATGAGACAGTTTGAGCACAAAAAACACGGCCTGTCCTGGTTTGGTATGCGGGCGAATGGGGCCCAGAGGGGGGGCAGGCCTGATGGATGTGCCTGTGACAGGACCGAGATTTGGGGAGATAGAGGGGCAGCAAGGGACAGCTGGACAGCTGAGACGGGGGAGCGGGAGGAGGGGCGTCCGAAAATGTGGAGAATCTGATGAGTCTCTCTCAGTGAGTCAGAAGTGTGGAAATGTTTGGGGGCCACAGAATTCAACGCGTCACGGAGCATCCACACAACACGTTTGGCTCTCTCACTGACTCACCCCTCCCTCTCTATCTCTCTCTCTCTCTCTGTCCCTCACTCAACCTCTTTCTCACTCCCTCACTCACCCCTCACTCTTTTTTCCATCCTCTCTCTCTCTCTCTCTCCCACTCTCTCTCTCTCTCTGTCCCTCACTCAACCTCTTTCTCACTCCCTCACTCACCCCTCACTCTTTTTTCCATCCTCTCTCTCTCTCTCTCTCTCCCACTCTCTCTCTCTATCTGTCCCTCACTCAACCTCTTTCTCACTCCCTCACTCACCCCTCACTCTTTTTTCCATCCTCTCTCTCTCTCTCTCTCTCTCTCCCACTCTCTCTCTCTATCTGTCCCTCACTCAACCTCTTTCTCACTCCCTCACTCACCCCCTCACTCTTTCTTCCATCCTCTCTTTCTCTCTCACACACACACACTTACTTACTCACTCGTTCACTCACTAGACCAAAGACCAAAAACACCACTGACAGCAAAAAAAAAGGAAGAACAGAAAACCAGCTCCACACCACGCAAATTTGCGAAAAAAACCACCATGATAATCACGCCAAAAACGTGTGGGCGTTTGTTGACTTCAGCGCACGGCTAGAAATCCCTGCATTTTAGTGACGGCAGAAATCTGAGCAAAGTGTTTCTTACTATTGTTGAGTTGCTATGGCCACCACTCCTACCTGTGAGAGTGCAAATGGTCACACTTAGTGAATAATAAGTGAAAACACAGCAGTCGGTTTGTGCCTCTCTGTCGCTCTGTGAGGAATGGCATGATTCCTTTCTGTCAGAAATTCCTGGCTCTCTCTCTCTCTCTCTCTCTCTCTGGCTCGCTCTCTCTCTCTCTCTCTCTCTCTCTCTCGCCCGCTCGCTCATTCTGTCGCTGTTCCCCAGTTTCGCCGCTGCCCTGAACCCTCTGATGATGTTATCAGGAAGTGTTTCTCCCCTGATCGTTTCCACATGTGGCTCCGACTCCGACTCCCTCCCAGCCAACAAAAACACAAACAATTACCCTCCCTCCCCCCCCCCCTCTCCATCCCTCCATCTCTGCACCGCTCTCCATCCCCCCCGCCCCCCCCCCCCTTCTTTCTGTCACCCTCCCCCACTGATGGTTCAAACAGAAGCAGAGATGCTCGGCAAAGGAAGGCAGAGGGGAAAGGACATATTTATGTTCGTAGTTTTGGAGAACGAAAGCATTGGTGGAAAAAAAAAAAACACTTGGGGTTAGAAATGGAGGAGGTGCATTTTGCACGGGGGTAGGGGGAAGGGGGGGCGGGAAGTGCTGGTTTGGGGGGAAAGTGCTGGTTTGAGGGGGAAAAAGTGCTGGTTTCACGGCTTAAAAAAGCTCAGAGTGCCTCTGAGCTCTGTCAGAACAGCGAAAAGCTAGCGACGCAGAAAAGGTAGATCACAGCACCCCTGAAACAGGCCAGGAAAGACTGTTTCTACACAATAACAGTATTTTTTTTTTTTTAATCTAAAAATACATTCCAGTGTTTATGTTCCATTTGAGCTTGAGATTGAGTCAATTCCACCACGTGGGCAAGTACTGAAGCCGGATTCAGATCCCAGTAAGCTTCTTTGTTTTTCTTTTTGCCTTTACCGGCAGTTTCCCCGAAAACGATCGCCTAAAATCCGACGTGGAAAGTAAAAGTCCAGGGGGCCAGAAAGTAAAAGTCCTGGCGTGTGCCTCTTGCACCCATGAACTCAGCCAGCTGATTTCTCTCATTAGTTCTCCCTCCCGGCCAAGGAATCGTGCTAATTAGCAAATCCAGTCGACTGGAACAAATTACGGAGGAGTACTTTTACTTTTACTGAACCCAAACTTTCCACCTCAGCCTAAAATACATATTAAATTTCAGCTTGGGCTGAATTGCAATTTTAAGGAAAAAAAAATACTGTATTTGAAGAAAAAACTATTTGAAAGTGAATACTACTGTTTTGTTCCCATGAAATACACGAATATTTCTCTCACACTCATACTAAATGCCATGGCATCAAACACACAAATGGACAAGGACATTGATACACACTTCCATCAGTTCAGTTGAGCAGTTAATGCTTGTACACGTTCAGACACACATCCATAAATACGCATACCAAAGCAGATACGGACACACACATACACATACATACAGACACACATGTACACACAATAAAACAATTGCAGTGGCACTACACATTTCCAAACAGCAGGACAAGCGTGTAAAACAAGGCGTTCTGCATGAAGACAGGGCTGAGGCACTGATTAGAGTGATTTATTAGAGTGAAGTAAAGGGTTGGCTCTTCTGATGTTTTAATCATACAGCAGTAGTATTTATAACCTCCGCCAGAAGAGGAAAGAGGATTTTGGGAGGCTTTGGGGCTGCTGTGTCGTTGGGAATTTGAGGCTTTCGCTGTGGGACGAGGGGCGGGCTTAGGGGTGTGTCCCTCTCCCTCCCTCTGGGACAGTGGAGTCTGGGAATTTAGCAAAAATAATTTTTAAAGGGATATTTTGTTTTTTAACCCTTTTCAACCACCCCCCACCCCGCCAACCATCCGTTTAAAACCCTGTCATCCCAGGCCAGCTTTCCCTCTCTCAGACCGGCGCTATCTTTTCCCACAGTGCTCGGCTCTGTTCCCTCTCTTTTTTCGGAAAGAGAGGGTGAAATCGGAGGTCATCTGGGGTCGGGAGAGGGAGGGACAGCTAGCCGGAAAACAGATGAGGGGATGCAGAGAGAGACGAAAAGGCGAGAGGTGGGAGAGGAGGGGATGTATTGTGAGGGACGGCGAGTCGCGTCGGATGGAGGTGGGGTGTCCAGGGGATTGGGGGGGGGGGTGCTATATTGGGGCAACAGGAAACACATTCCAAGGCCAATGCTTTAGGATTTGTGGAATATCCAGGACAGAAGAAGGGAAAAAAGAGAGGTAGAGGGCTGTGATCTAGAGAGGAGGGGTGCAAAAGAGCAATGAAGCAAGCCATTCTGACTTAAACTGAGAGACTTGGCCACTTGTGAATGAGCTCATCTACGGAGGGCCAGGGTGGTCTGTATTTGAGATAGTGAACAAGGCACAGCGGGTCACTGTCAGGGATATTAAAGCTGTAGGAAGTGTTAGGATATTCTGCCCTTATTCGTGGAGTCAAATGCAGGACGATGAAGAACACGCTGACAAAGTTTCCTCAGAGGATTTGATGTTTAATTCAATGCGCAAGGGAGAGACAGACCCAGCACAATCGAGAGAATCTCTGCCCATCACGCTGTGTGGTGTCTGGATATACAGTTTTGCAGTCATACATATCAAAAGGTTGAGTTAAGTGGCGGGCCGGAGACAAATGGTCTTGTCCCTCCCTGGGAACCCTCGCAGCCATTTAGCATAGGAATGTGACATCTTTGCCGCAGACACTAGAGGTGTTATACTGAGACACACTACAGAGGGGCTAGCCACAAGGCATGCAAACTACAGACACAGTAATGGCAGAAACGGAAACACTGTACACTACATATAATATATATATATATATGTATACTAAACAAAACTGGGAACCTATCAGAAGTGATAAACTCCAACAGGAGAGTGCTAATCTGACAGAGAGAGACCTGTCTGTTTGTGAACAGACCAGACCTGGGTCAACTACGTATTTGTTTTGGATTCAAATACTTTTCTACGCTTTACTGATCTCGTCTGTTGTATTTGAACCAATTAAATACTCTCAAAAAGTAAGCAAACCCCGCCTTCTGGTCATACTGGCAGGCTCAATTACACCAGGCAAGATCAACAGAGCACAGAAGAGTATTTGAGTCCAAAGCAAACACGTATTTGACCCAGGTCTGGCGCAGACTGACACGGTAAAGGCAGATTAGATCACACTGTGAATGAAACCACTTCAGGGGCTCTCATCCTGTACCGGCGTCCTCCGCTCGCTGGACACACGCGTTCGCACACACATCTCACAACCCCCCCCGCCAGTTTCCTCATTCACTTCCTCATTCACTCCTCACGCACGTTTCCCGCCTTTCGCTTCCCTCTGCCAGTCTACATTTGAGGATAAAAAGTGTACGTAAGACTTTTATTAGAGGATGTAGCAGTCAGCGGTACATTTCTGATTTCCCTAACTTTCGGTGTGAGATATGATTCAGATGAAGGCGTTTCAAAATGGACGCTTTCAAACAAAACGGAGGAGTACTGGGCCAACGTAGCGGGTTTCTGGAAATTTAAGCCGTCGTGGTGACAGGCAATGTTTTAAATTATCCTTCATCATGAAATTGTACCCTTGTATTTTTCATGACGGAAAATTAGAATTTCAAAACCATGTCCAAAATTACCCTACTACACTGTAAGCTGCTGTACATATAACACATTTATTATGATTATAATATGATAATAACTGTTTTAAGATAAAGATTTAAAATGTTTGAGTGCTCTTAGAATTTTATTGAAAAACGATCCCTCCCTAAAACAACAACATTTTAGCACTATTAAATCAAAAACAAAAATGACATTTTTCCTTTTACAGTATGTTAAAAACAATAATGAATTAAAAATTTTGATTTAGAATTATCTAAGTGATCAATCTCAATTAACATAACTTCAGTTATTGTTAAAACATGATATTACATTTTGATATTAGCAAATATGAATATGTTGAATGTATGACAAATGAAAATCATTCATAACCAAAACCGTATTGGAAGCAATCAATATGGTAAATGGTAAATGGTAAATGGACTGCATTTATATAGCGCTTTTATCCAAAGCGCTTTACAATTGATGCCTCTCATTCGCCAGAGCAGTTAGGGGTTAGGGGTTAGGTGTCTTGCTCAAGGACACTTCGACACGCCCAGGGCGGGGTATGAACCGGCAACCCTCCGACTGCCAGACAATCGGTCTTACCTCCTGAGCTATGTTGCCCCATAGAAAATATAAAAATACACGGAACAAAGCATGCTTTTTTTTCTTTAACATACACCAACACCTGATTGCTAACTTGATAATGCATTCACGTCATTACCATACATACAACTCTAGGTTTAAAGCAGTTGCAGTATCAGATTAGTGGAACTTGCATCTCTCCCAGATTCCTTATTGCCGCTGTCATTAGCATGTAATTTAATAAATCATAATTTAACTGTCAGGGCTTATTTCACTGTCGCCCTGAATGTACTGCGTAAGCAGGTCCCACAGATATCACACAGCACACATCTGTCAGGGAAGTGCTGACTAGTCAAATGGAAACAGATACCGTTCATAGTCAGCTAGTAATAAGGCACAGTTTGTCATAGGCAGGTTCATTCGATTAGTGGTTAAATTCTGCATCGCAGGCCTCTTTGTAATAATAAACCATAATCCAAAACACATTTTCTGGTCTATCCCAATGACGGGTGGCTTTTATCTTTTTTCTTCCGAGCGTTCAGTGTCTGATACATGAGTGACAGTTTTTTGGTAGCAGAAGCCCTGCAGGGTGAAATCTTAGCTTAGCTCTTTACCCAAAATGCACTGGTAAAATCAGATAACTGTGTCTAACTGTGACATCAGTGATTTCCCATTGGGAACTGAGGGACTGTGTATACACACACACACACACACACACACACACACACACACACACACACATACATATACGCAGATACACACACACGCACACTAAACACACACACGTACGCACATACACACACATGCGCTCACACACACACAAAACACAGACACATACACACACAGACACACAAACATACACACACACTCTCTCTCTCTCTCTCTCTCTCTCTCACACACACACACATCTGGGAGTCAGTCTACAGGGATATTGCAGACTAAGGGGCATGACAAACATGCAGAGGCTCAGTCAAAGTGCAGTGTGTCTGTGTGACCACAGCAACACGTACATGGAAAATATGGCTCAGGAGTCATCAATATTTCATTATTCCACCCTTCCAACTCACTCTCTCTCTGTTTTTCTCTCTTTTTCTCCCTCTCTCTCTCTCCCTCTCTCTGTCTCTGCTTCTCACTCTTTCCATCCCCCCAGCTCTCTCTCTTTCTCATTGCCTAAACATCTCCCCTCCCATCCCTTCTTCCCTACCTCATTTTCTTATCCAAACTACGCTGGAGGCCAGTGGCGTGGGGCGTACGACCTGCCAAAGCTGTCCCCTGCCGTATTTCTCTCTCTCTCTCTCTCTTTTTCCCTCTGAAGCCCCTCTCGCTCTCCTTTCTCTACCTCCTCTCCTCCTTTTCCACCTCACTTTGGTCTCTTCTTCCTCAGTTACTCTGTTCCGTTAAAAAAAAACATTAGGAAATGGCGGTGGTGCAAGCAGACATGGAACTTCTCCCTCCCTCCTAACCCCACCGCCTGCACTTTTGCCCACTTCTTCCTCAGCCTCTCTTCTCTCTTTCTTTCTTTCTTACTTTCTTCTTTTCATTTCTTTCTGCTCGGTTTATTCCCGTTCCCCACAAACGTGGCTCAGTCCCAGGTCATGGAAAGCATGAGTTGGCACGGAAACCGGCCCCACCTCCTCCCCCCCCCCCCCCCCCCCCCCCCGGACCCAATGCGAGACGCGGCGCGGCGCTCCGGACGGGACGCCAAACGGCGTGCCAGCCTCGCCAACGCACTCCGGGAAGCCGCTCGGTTTCCCGCCCCTCCTGCTCAGCGCCCCTTTCACCAGACCCTCCCCCTCTCTCTCCCCCTGCCTGTAGAGTAGGTGCTTTAGCTCTGCTTAACCCCTCTCTCTGTTCCCTTCAAGCACAGAGCCAAAATGGCACCAGAAAGTTCTGCCATCTGCGCTCCTTTCCTGTGCGGACCAAGTCAAAACGAGATTGGCGATCGAGTGTGCAAAAAAATTTGCTCGACGTGTGCGCTTAACCAGACAGAAACCTCGGGGCACAATGTTCTTTTCTAAATGAACAGGTCCCAGCTCACTGCATTCGGCCATAAAACAACAACTTATAATTAGAAACTCAAGCCACCACTACAGACAGGCCCAGCCGGAAAGATTGGCCCATCTTGAGACTAGAGACAGTGATGATACTTCAGTTTTAACGCAAGCTAATGCTAAATGCCAACAAGGAAGTGTTAACGGACCGTAACGCATTGCAAACAGTTCCGGTGAGGAGATGCCACAGCCTTTCTGCGGCGAAATGGAGGAGGCGAATGTGGGCGGGGCCTACCTCCTTCGGCGGTGTGCAGCAGTACCCAGGGTGTCCAGGAGGAGGCGCCCTGGCTGCTGCGGCAGGCCACGCGCACGTGGTAAGAGCTGAAGGGCTCCAGGTCCGGGATCAGGTGGCTGGCGGGCGGCACGTTGATGTTCTGGTTGTGGATCATGTGACTGGATACCATGCTGAGGTCAGCATTGGAGGGCGTGGCCTGCACCAAAGGGATAAAAATGTGAAGAGGACACTGCTGTTATTTTCAATAATAAATGTAACACATCTCCCCGTTTTCTATTTTTGACAACAGGTAATTGTGATTTTTGCCAAAGATAATTAATAAGTTTATGCAACTGCTAAATGAAAGGTTGATAAATTAAGTTTATGTTCTCTTTTTCAAATCAAACCAGCTTCTGTAGTGATGTAGTGGTTCTGAAGACAGTAGTACTATATGCAAAACATTTTTGCTACTTAAAAATAATGAGAAGATTTTATCCAATTAACATTCTTGCCTAGCTTTAGTAAGGACCTGAAAGCAGAAATGCATTTACCTCTTTGTAAGTTTGGTATGTTAAGAGGCATACAGAACACTATAGCATTAAGCTTCTCAGGAACCATCAACCACTGGTATGCGCGTATTAATAGCTTTATAATATTGGGAAATATAATGCTTATGTTATCCTCCAATTAGATACCTATACAGAAATGGAATTAATTTCATATATATAGACATTACACATTTTTGTTGTTAGCAGACATTGCAGTATAAAATATACTGCTGTAAAATATATATTTTAAATATGGCACATGTATGTTCAGCATAATATATTTTAATATATTCAATTTTTGTAAGGCTGTGCCTACTATAAAGGTAAAAGCAGGACTCATTTCTGTAGTAGGTATTAGTTTCAGAGATCAACCATAGTTGTCCATTACAGCATGAGCAAAGCTGATCAGATTCACAACGCAAACAAAAGGCAGTCAATATAATCTGTGCCTGTGAGCGTGTCTGTGATATACAAGGAAAAGATCACTGACCCTGATTAAGCATAATCTAGGAAATCCACCATTTTTGGTGACCTTGACCAGAGGTAGAATGGGGTGGAGTGGGGCGGGGGGGGGGGGGGGGTGAGTTGTTCCATGTCCGCTTACAATGGCAATTCAAAACAAAACAAAGTAGCTGAAAGAAGAGAGAAAACGGGTGGTGGGGAAGGAGAAGAGGGAACAGAGAAAGACATGAGAAAATGAGAACGAGAGAAAGAGGAAAAGGCAGAAAGAAAAAGAGAGATAGAGTGAGTTTTGGGAGTGGAAGTAGCCACATAGAGGGAAATGGTGAAGATTCACTGGTAGAATGACTGACAGGTTGTGGTCCGTGCTATGGTAACTGTGATCACTGTTCCCTCAGTGACCTCCCAATCACTGACTCTGAGACTTAACCCCAGTAGAAGCGATCGGTTTCACTTCTCTTTTCTGATAATCTTTCTTTCTCTTTTCACCCAGGGCCCAGCAGAGGCAGGATGTTCTGACCCACAGAGATGGAGAGAAGGATGGGGGAGGGACGAAGGGGTTCCCCACCATGCAGTTTTTCTTCGAATTCCGTAGCACCTCGTCATTCTTCTGTTTCGCTTCCCCTGTTAGGACACCTTCAGTTCTCTCAATACCTTCGCATTAGAGTGGATGCGTGCAGTTCAGTCCAGCAGGGGAAAAAACGTAACTTCCCTAAGTACTCAAAAATAGCACAGGAACAATGTGTGAGTGTATTTGTGTGTGTGTGTTTGCATGACTATATGTGTATGTGTGCACATGCGTGAGTGCATATGTGTGTGATGTGAGTATGTATGTGTGTGTGTGTGTGTGTGTGTGTGTGTGAGTGAGTGTGTGTGAGCATATGTGTGTGTGTGTGTGTGAGTGTGTGTGAGCGTATGTGTGTGTGAGTGTATCTGTGTGTTTGTGTGTGTGTGTGTGTGAGCATATGTGTGTGTGTGTGTGTGTGTGTGTATGAGTGTGTGTGTGCGCGTGTGAATGTGTGTGAGCGTATGTGTGTGCGTGTGTGTGTGTGTGTGTGTGTGTGAGCGTAGGTGTGTGTGTGTGAGTGTAGGTGTGTGTGTGTGTGTGAGAGAGAGTGTGTGTGAGCGTGTGTGTGTGTGTGTGAGTGTGTGAGCGTAGGTGTGTGTGTGTGTGTGTGTGAGAGAGTGTGTGTGAGCGTGTGTGTGTGTGTGAGTGTATGTGTGAGTGTGTGTGAGCGTAGGTGTGTGTGTGTGTGTGTGTGTGTGTGTGTGTGTGTGTGTGTGTGTGTGTGAGCGTAGGTGTGTGTGTGTGAGTGTGTGTGTGTGTGTGTGTGTGTGTGTGAGTGTGTGTGTGTGTGTGAGTGTGTGTGAGCGTAGGTGTGTGTGTGTGTGTGTGTTCTGGCTGGGTGAGCCTGCAGTGCTGGGTAATACCTGAGCACAGAGTCACACTGAACCAGCATCCGCACGTCCCCCCAGCAAGCTGCAGGAGCGCCGGCGGTTCAGCTGTGTGAGCCACTCCCGTGCTTTCTGACTCACCCAATACCTGCTGTCCCCTCCCTGCTCTCCCTCCATCTTGCTTTCCCTTGTTTGTTATTTCTACTCACAGTTTCCACCCTTTAGCTTTCCTCAGTTAAGCCCTGTCTGAGCGTAGCTTCAGCCTCTTTGCCTGCTTAGCCCTGCATGAGAATGCCAGACCGCGCTACCGCTAACTAGCGTCTCCTCTTACAGAGCTTTAGAGCTAGCGCAACAGAACCAGAGTTCATGCGCTGTGTCTTTTGATTGCCTTTGTCGTTTGGAGACGCGGGTCCCCCCCCCCCCCCCTTTCCAGCAGGCCTGTTTGAGAGCTGGGGATGTGAACTCTGTGGGGTTCGGTACGAGGGGCGCGGGACGAGGGGGAGGGGGGCAGGCGGGTGAGCGCAGAGTTTATTAGAAACAGACCTTCAGGGGTGGGGCCGACCACGGGAGGGAGGGTTTCAGGTGGCAAATCGCAGAGGGCGTGTCGAGCTGGTTCATCGTAGCGAGACATGGTGGGGTGGGGGGGGGGGGGGGGCTGGGTTGGTGGGGGGGGGGGGGGCTGGGTTGGTGGGGGGGGGGGGGCGTGGGTGCGGTGACACTGAGGTTAAGTCCAAGAGGCAACTTTCCCAGAGTGAAATTCGATCCACAGCACTGTCACTGGGTGTCATGGAGAGAGACATACCAAGAGTCGGAGAAACAGCAAGAGAAACAGAGAGAAAGAAGGACAGAGAGCATGAGGGGAAAGTAAGAAATGGGCAGATGGAGGGAGAGAGGGAGAGTGAGAACATGAGTGAGGAGTAAAGAGAGAGGGAGGGAGTGGGCCGTACTTAAAGAGAGAAGAGGGGCACAAAAGGAAACAAGTAAGGAAGAATTTTCATGAAAGAAAGGATTTCAGGCAATGGCAGTACTAAAGTTTAGCTGACCCATTCCTGTCACTTTCTGTGTATGTGATTAAATAAAGGGCCTTGACAGGTGCAACGGTCGTGGAAACCTGAAGATGAACGTACTTTCCTTGGGCTCGGCCCAGTCTACTCCCCTAAGCCTGGGACTTTCCTGGCGTGTCTTACCTGGATGGAGCACACTCTGATGGGGTACACCCCTGCAAAGCCGGGCTCCCAGGTGATGCGCAGACTGGCGTTGGTGACCTCCACGGCCTGCACTGCCTTCGGCTGGTCTGGGATGACTACAACAGAGGAAGACAGGGAGTCAAAAAGGTCAAATCCTTTATATTTACAGCACCTCCGTTATATCCTAGCGCTGAAGTTCGAATCCCCTCGGCCAGGAGAGCAATGAACACACTCTCTCAACCGCGGCGCGGTGCGTCCGCGCCTCACGTCCACCTGTGCCACGCCTCACGCCCGCACTCACCTGTCACGGTCCCGGAGGCCGAGGTGGCCACGCCCTTGCGGTTGTGGGCCTCGCAGGAGAAAGCGCTGGTCCTGTTGAGGCCTGGAGGAGGAGGGGGAGAGAGGGGGAGAGGGAGGGAGAGAGGGAGGGAGAGAGACGGGGAGGCCGGTCATAAAAGGAGTGAAAAGAGTGGGTGAAATCTCAGAGCTGCAACACTGCAGGGCTTCCAGGTGGAGCCCTGCTCCTGGATTTGGATCTGAGGCTGGGGGGGAGGGGGGAGGGGGGAGGGGGGAGGGTGTGTGTGTGTGTACACAGGTGTGCACTTTAATTATGAATGATAATCGAAGGTTATTGTGTGTTACGGGTATTGTGTGCATGGAGCAGTGTTTTGTGTGTGTGTGTGTGTGTGAGTGCTTGTGAGTGTGTGTATGGGTGTGTGTGCGTGTGTGTGTGAGTGTGTGTGTGTGCGTGTGTGTGCGTGTGAGTGCGTGTGCTTGCATATGTGTGTGGGCACAGGAAGCACTCTCTCATCTGGTCTGTAAAGAGCTGAGCAGCACACTCTTGCTTCTGCTTTCTGTGACTGAACTGGGACAGACACACACACACACACACACACACACACACACACACACATAGCTGAGTGCTAATGCCTACAGATGAGGCAAACGCATTCTGTACTGTCCCTGGTTCTCACACCCTGAGTGAGTGCTGACACACATCCCCACACAGCGCATTGTCCACGCATGCCAGGGAATCCGCAGCTGACTGTGAGCGGCTCGCTCGGCTACACGGGCCGCAGTCAGCGGCAGCGCATGCTCCAATTGGCTCGTGAGCGCTACAGGAAGCAGGGTCAAAGGTCGGGGTCCAGAGCGAGCCAGGGGGCGTGAGAGGGGACAGCGATGGGGGCCCGGCGACATACATGTGTAACGTCACACATAGCACCCCCCCCCCCCCCAAACGGCCGCTCTCCTTCTACACTGGTGATCCATGTCACATGGGCACTGTCACACATATAGCACCCCCCATCCCTCCTACACTAGTGATCCATGTCACATGATCACCGTCACACATGCAGCACCCCCCTCCCTCCTACACTAGTGATCCATGTGACTTTGAGAGGTTCCAGGGCTGGATATGGGTCTCATTGCTCTAGTTCTCAGACGTGGCAGAGTGGGTGCGTGCATGGGTGTGTGTGTGTGAGTGTGTAATTGAGTGCCTGTTGTTTATATATGCATGTGTTGGTGTGTGTACGTGTGTGCGTGCGCACATGTTTGTGTGTGTGTGTATGTGAGTCTGTGTGTATGTGAGTGAGTAATCGCGTCTCTGTTTGTGCATGTGTGAGCCAGCGCACACCTACTGGCTCTCTCAGGACTTTCTGAGGTTCTGCATTGAGGCAAAGCAGGCCTGGAGGGACGCCCCCCTCTGTGTAAAAGGGCTTGTGAGTGGTTGTGACCCTGTGCCCACAGCGCGCCATTGGTCAGCCCACCGCGATGACTCAGAACTGTGGCTCTGCAGCTCCCCCGAGCTCATACCCTGCTCCCCTACCACCCCCACCCTCCCCCCCCCCCTCCCTGAGTCACTGAGGCTGGGCTCTGAACAGGGAAAAATGTGTCAGTTCGCAATGTTTCCTACAGAAACAGCAGCCCCCCCCCACAGCCAACAGCTGGTCCTCAGTCTTCCTCCTCCTCAGCAATCTGAACGCCTGTCCATCAGGCGCTAAGCAACCAGAGTGAAACCAAGGGTAATGGCTTCGAACCTGTGCCCGCACGCACACCCACTGTACTTAGCGAAAAACAAGTGCTCTCTCAACACGAGGAGACAGGATTCCCCATGCCCCCACGCCCCATATGAAATTTTCATCTACGAGCGAAACAGGACAGCCCGGCCTTTGATTTACAATCCTAGGGAATACAGCAGAGCTCAGAGCTCCCCCCCCAAACTGCGCACCGTGACTGATGGCTTACGCAAATGTTTTTCTTGGACACGCCAGAGTTACCGCCGTCATCCGCGAAAAGCGCAGGAGGGCAATCCTCCAGATCCCAGCGTAGCACCCAGTTCCGTCCCTAATCATCTGGTCCGACTAGACCCGAGATCCACAGTTTATTGTCCTGTCCCGATGAACTGACTAGGTGTTAAGGGTTCAGTGTTTGCCTGGCAGTTAAACCTGAGCAAAGAGGGAAGGGATCTGTTACGTGTTCAGGACACAGTGTGTCAGTGTGTGTGGCACAGATGCCCTGTGTTCAGTGCTATGCTCAGATAGCGGACTGGTGTCTGTGGTGTTGATTTCAGTATCTGTGATTATAAGTGTTAAGGCAAGCTGCGTTCAGTACCTGCGATTGTAAGTGTTAAGGCGAGCTGAGTTCAGTACCTGCGATTATGAGTGTTAAGGTAGGAGACTGCACTATGTTCAGTACCTGTGATGTTGAGTGTGGAGGGGGACAGGGACACCGGGTCCTTCAGGGTGTTGAGTGGCGCCCCGTCCTGCAGCCAGATGACCCGCACCGGTTCTGGAGGCCCGTGGGCCACGCAGCGCAGACTCAGGCTCACATTGGCCACCGCCGACATGGCATAGGGCTCCATAGAGAAATGAGGGAGGCCTGAGAGAGAGAGAGAGAGAGAGAGAGAGAGAGAGAGACAGAGAGAGAGAGAGACAGAGAGAGAGAGCGCGTGAGAGAGAGAGAGAGAGAGAGAGAGAGACAGAGAGAGAGAGCGCGTGAGAGAGAGAGAGAGAGAGAGAGAGAGCGCGTGAGAGAGAGAGAGAGAGAGAGAGAGAAAGAGAGCACGTGAGAGAGAGAGACAGAGAGAGAGAGAGAGCGCGTGAGAGAGAGAGAGAGAGAGAGAGAGAAAGAGAGCACGTGAGAGAGAGAGACAGAGAGAGAGAGAGAGAGAGAGAGAGAGAGAGAGAGCGTGTGAGAGAGAGAGAGACAGAGAGAGCGCGTGAGAGAGAGAGACAGAGAGAGAGAGAGAGCGCGAGAGCGAGAGAGATAGAGAGAGAGAGACCATTATTACAAATCCTCCTTGGAGAGGAAAGGCATATCTTTTAGTATTATAATTATTGTTCATATTATATACTAATTATTATATACGAATATACATTTTATGCCTGTTATTTTTATCCTCATTTTTACTGTTGTTGTTATTTCTGTCATCATTATTGTTTTTGATTGATTAGTATGCTTTGGCAGAATGTCAACATGTCACGCCAATAAAGCATTTTGAATTTGAAAAAAAGAATTTGAGAGAGAGAGAGAGACCAGATAATAGATGCACAACCCCCTGAATGAAACCAGCCTTACTACAGTATAAATACTACTAGCATTATACACACATATTTCATTTCATTTCTCTGGATTTGCCCGCCCGCGTCACTGACAGTCCCACAGCGTCTGTAAGCGTTTAAGTCGTACCGCGATTGGGCCAAGTCGCTGACACAACTGCGGTCGTGAAGCGCTTTCATTTTCAGGAGGAAGTCGTTTTCTTTATTAATTTCATTCCCTAGTCAGTCATTACCGAGGCAGAGGCAGCTATTGTCAAATTTTGGAGGCTAAATGTATTTTCCAAAAAAAAATGAGTAAAATTGTATCTGAAAAAAAAATGAGCATGAAATATGGGCTGACGTGTGAAAGTTGTGATTTCCTGCAATCTTATGAGTCGTCATGCAAGGAGAGTGGCCAATCAGCAGATTTATACACTCTATACTGATTAAAAGGGGGCTTTATCCTTTCAATGACATCAGATCTTCAGTAATTATCCATTAATTATTCCCATAACAATTCAAAACGATTCAAAAATATAGCTGAATAATGTTTGATTTAAATAACCCATGATCCTTTCATGTAATAACCCTAAACTTAATTCTGTGATGACCCACGATTGTCCCCTGTAATAACCCACGAATTTCTCCTGCAATAACCCACAATTTCGTCCTGCTATACCCCATCATGCGCCCGCTAAGAACTGATGATTTTGTTTCCTGAAATGACTCTGTTCTTCCTATATTAACCCCAGGAGCTGTTTTCTGAATGAACGCGTGGTCTCTACCAGTTCTAAATCTGGCCATTACCCCGTGATAACCCCTAATCTGTGTAATAAACCAAGTTCAAGATTTTTTTTTTCTTGTACCAATTTTCATGTAATTTATTTACCCACAACGTTTTCCTGGGATGATTCCACATTTCTCTCCGTAGTTTTCATTCTCGTTTTTCTCATACTAATTTCTCATATCTGTAATTGATTTTAGCCTGCAGTGCATTGAATTGCGTAGTTACTACACTTGTATTTGAGATGAGAAACATGCAGTGGATTTATTCCATGTGCTTAATGTGCTCACCCTCCAGCTGAATGTGGCCCTGATGGGACACCGTCTCCTGGCCCCCCTCTGTGACTGAGCAGCGGTATCCCCCCATGTCCGAAAGTTGCACCGCCTCGATCCTGCGGAGACGAAAAGAAAGGAGTACCCCTCTTCATCATCAGACAGGGACACTTAAGCATCCGCTTCATCATCAGACAGGGACACTTAAGCACTGACTACATCATCAGACAGGGACACTTAAGCACTGACTACATCATCAGACAGGGACACTTAAGCACTGACTACATCATCAGACAGGGACACTTAAGCACTGACTACATCATCAGACAGGGACACTTAAGCACTGACTACATCATCAGACAGGGACACTTAAGGACCTCCCTTCCCAACGACTCCAAATCCCAGGCAGGGGCGCCACCAGGGATTCTGGGCCCATGAAAAGATCCCACTTTGGACCCCATCACCCCAGAAAATCCTACACAGTAAACTTTTCAGTGTTAAATCAGCTCTTACAGAGTACATATGGTACCTATTGGACTCATATGGACCCTGTTAGAGTTGAAGTCATCTAGGACATTTTTATTGTGTATTTTATTATTTATTATTATTTTTTGCAGGGCCTGCTCTGTCAGGGCCGTGGGAATCGTTGCCTTGGAGACCCCCTGCGGCCCCCCCACCCCCAGCTCTCTCACCTCAGCTCGCTGATGGTCAGCCAGCCGTCGTCCACGGCGGGCACCTGCATCTGGTTAGTGTCGGCGAAGTCCAGGGGCTGGCCGTCCCTCTGCCACACCACGTCCGGGGGCTCCTCTTCCCCCGCCCCCCCCTGCAGCGTGCACTGCAGCTGCACCGGCTTCCCCAGGGAAGAGGTCACATTTCCCGGGCTCTGGATGAAACGCGTCCCTGGGGGAGGTCGAGAGAGGACACGTCTGACACCCAGGAACAGAGAGCCGGACAGCACGCGCAAGGGCAGCGGCGTAGCAATAATCAGTTTACAGAGGCTGCGGGTTCAAATCTCAGGTGAGACGCTGCTGCTGTGCCCTTGAAAAAACGCACCTGAATCACTTAAACAATTTAAGTAAATAAATTATGAATAGATTCCTGCCTCTCGTCCAATGCACGCTGGGATGGGCTCTAGCACCCCCCGCGACCCTGCCCAGGATAAGCGGACATAGATAATGGATGGATGGATTAGGAATGGACTGAATGTTTAGATTAAAAAAGGAGAGTGCACAGGTCATTCTTGATAAGGACCTCTATTGGGTCTTGGAGGGACCGATCGATTTAGCATTCGTACACTTTTATTGCAATTCTGCCGATAGCTATGGATCAGCTTCTCCTTTTCGCTGATCTCTGACTGTTTGACTGATCGGTGACCTGCTCCTGAACGAAGCGTCCGCCACGTGCCCGTTACCCAACACCGGAACGTGGCCCCCCTTCGTTTCCTTAAAGGTTCCCGTTGCACAAGCCGCATCAGCCGCTGCACAGGCGACGCGGGCCTCTGTTTATGGCGAAGCGGTGAGCTCATCCTGACCCGCGCGTGCACTCGGTCATCTCTGCGGGCCTGCACATCTGCATCCCATTGAGGCGAGACTCCGTTTCACTGCTCCAGCATCGTTTATGACTCAAGCGCGGACCCCTTTCCCACCACCGTTCGTCTCGGCTCCCTGGCGATCAATAAAGTCTCCCCGGTCACTGACCACGCACACTCATATCTGCTTCGATTGCTTTAAATCAAACAGGAATTCATTCATAGGCAATCTAACAGGCACGCAGGCTAGCAGCAGAACTGGCTAAATAGAGTGACTGTATCTGCTGTATTAAACATCATACGTACTTACGCCTTTATCGTTTGCTTGTATATTCTGGTGCGATATACAATTACGATATGCTTCACATTACTAGCATTCCTGCCATTTCTACATGCATTCCACACATTGGAAAACAATGGAAACACCTTTGAAGACTTTGCTTCATCCTTAATCATTTAGAAGTGCAATCACTGTTACAAATGCCTTTGGTGATATGCGCAATTTGATTTAATTATCAAATGGAGCCAATCAATCAATCAGGCAATCAATGCATCATGGGAGGAGGGGGGGGGGGGGGGGGATTTCATCACCCAGATAAGAGGGCAAAGTGTCCAGGATGTTGTTCCACCGAGGCGCTTATCCGCCATGTTTGATTAATCATTTACTTGATTGAGACATTCCAGACTTCCTCATAACTTCTGAGGGGGAGGGTCCAAGAATGCTGGGCTGGAAGGTGCTGGTGCTGGATTGCAGAGCAGAGCTGGGAAATGGCAACCCAGGTGCTTATCCTGTCGCTATGGTTACAACCCTACTCCACCCCGCATGGCTGTGACCTCTCAGCTCAACTCTGATTCTATGGGCCACAACTGGAAAGCAAATTTAACAGCTATATTATCATGCACGTTTGTGCTCGCTGGACAAATTGAGGTTCTAGAAGAGCTGAGTGCATTTTCCATGGCCAAAAAAACTTTTTCCCTCCAATTTTTTAGACTATGTATGATCAAGTGCTTGCAGACGGTTTTGGAAGGTTTGTTGAGGTCAGACATGATTTCTATGATCTTTGTCTTTGGCTGCTTGGACTTTGAAATGGCCTTGGAGATAGAGGGGGGAGAAAGGGGTGGGGGGGGGTCTCAACCTTGTCCAAATCATTGTAAGAGCAAAGTCCTGACAGTTCAGCGTCTCTTAGGGACAGCCGTGTGTCCGTCTGTGGGCTTCAGCCTGCCTCAGACAGTGGAGCTCAGCCCCAGCACTGATAACAGGGACCAGAGCGGAGGGGGAAAGGACCGGAGCACAATGGGACTCTTTCAGAACTTATCTCAAGTGGACTCATAACAAGCCAGTGAGAATGCCTCAGCTTATTTCCGCACAGCAAAGCCTGGACACAAACTCTCTCTCTCTCTGTTCTCTCTCTCTTTCTCCCTCTCTCTCTCCCCGCTTTCCCGTCTCTGCTACATCCAACCCCACCCTGCCCCCGCTAACCCCCATACCCCCCCCCCCCCCCGCCGCCACCCCCGCCCTCCACCACACACACACACACACAAACAACAACCCCCACACATCCAATTCCCCCAGCTCGCATTCCCACAAATTCAATCCAAAATGCCTCACTGGCATGTCTCACAAACACGCTGCTTTGCCAAAGATTTGTGCGCAGAAAACCAGAAGGAGCGCAGCGTATACGCATGTAAAACAGCTGTATTATGCCGTCACAGTTGAACAGCTAAATCTGCTTGGTGCCTATGGCAGTCTATGGCTTGTAGCAGAGAGATGGGATCTCACATATTGTCCCAAATCTTGATTCACCCTGGTGAAGTATGGAAAGGAAAGGCCCCCAAAACTGTTGAGGTTCTTTTACAGGGCAAAGTCTCCCCTGTGAATTTGAGGGAAATGGTTTGGGTAAGACTTTTGTTCTAGAGATGGGGTTCATTTTTTTCAGGAGCAGTGAGCCGCAGAGTACAGCCAGGGTCCACTGACGTGCCTCAGCTGTTTGTTTGGCAACACCCCACAGAACAGCAGATTGAGTCGTACTGCAGATTCCAGGAGGTCTTAATAATGAAAGCTGCATCATTAAGCCCCGCATAAGCAATAAAACGACAAGGCTAGATGGGCTAAATGGCCTGTTCTCAGTAGCACGATATTCTTATGTTCTTCTTACGTACGTCATGAGATGTTCGCTTATGAAAGAACAGGATCGCTGAATGTGTGTTTTCTCACGGACCTGTGAAACGGGAAGAAATCGTGAAGCGAAAAGAGATAAATGATTGGCTCAAATAGTGACAACTGTTCATGTTCACATGACAGGAACTAAACACGTGTTTATTTTTCTTCTCGAGAACCGCTGAGATTCCATCATCAAAGACACCGTCTCTACCACCTTATAGGATAAACACATTTTTTCAGAGTGACTCACCTTGGTTCAGGGACAGCCCTCGGCCCGATAGACAATTATCCCATATACTAGTGGCCAAAGTCTACTTGTTGTGGTAACACAGTTGTTTTTTTTGTAACAGAAATGGAATATACTGCAATCTACGGGATTAAAATATCAAAATATTGCAACATTTCATCGCAATTGAGCAATATAAAATTGATTTCTACCAGATGTTGCAATATATATTTTGTAAATACATTGTAGTTGCTGGAGATGAACATGGCTGTTTCATTAGCCTGTAATTCACTATTTTCCCCTCCTTTCTCGCTGAGATTAGTTCAATATTCATCGGCAAGATGAGGCTCCACAAATCTGCTCACAGCCAAAAGAGCTGTGCGGTTGGGGAGCGATAAATCTCGATCATTTTCCCCCCTTCCAGTTCCTGTTTCAGTCTCTCACTCTTGCTCTCTTGCACTCCTCTTGGAATGCAAATTCCAAAAAATGCTGGTATGACGAAGTTTCACTGGACTCGCCAAAAAGTTAAACAATAGGAGACGCAGAAAAAAAGAAAAAAAAAGAAAAAGAGAAATGCACATAGTAGCAAATGATCCCTAGCATTCCTACAATTTTTGCCATATTAAACAAATTGGTCAGTCTCATATAAATTGAATGGTTTCACTCTCCTCTTTCCTGCCCCTCCCCTTCTAAAGTTCCCTAAGCTTGCCAAGCTTCTGCCCTTCTCCGTCATAGGGCACGACCTCCGACCCTTGACCCCCACCACCTATGAAGCAGGTCATTTCTCATCGCCCAGTCATCGGAGCCTAGACTCCCGTGATCAGCACATGGACAAACAGTCACATTTTATCAACACTGCGCTGGCATTTTGTTTGCCCTTCATTCGTCTCACAGACCTGAAAACACACAGCTACGCGACTGACACGACACGAGGAGAAATCCTGAATGATTCTAAGAAAAGAAAAACAGACTGCCCCACGGATTATTTTTGACCCGGGTTAGAGAAATTGCAGGGATCTTGAAAGCAAACATGCCCACTGGCATACAATCACACGGGGAGAAACTCACAAGAGGGCGTGTTTATAATAAAAACCCTCAAGCTCCCTCTCTCTCTGCTGCTGTGCCTAGCTTCTCTGGCACCACATTGTACTTTGAGCGTGTTAACTTCTCTAAAAGGTCCGCACAACCGAGTTCTTTTGTCATCACAAAACAAAAGGCGGTTATTTTACGCCTTAAACACCTGTGTTTAAATGCCGAAAACTCCTAACAAGTTTAACAGGTATCCCTGGAAGGATAACATAGCAGGCTTAAATCAAGTGTAACTGCGTGGGTGTGCGTACGTAAGTCTGTACTTACGCGCATACCTGCATACGTTAGGCATGTTATATTATCTCGACCCAGTCCCCCAGCCTTGAATGCAGAAGAGGACTATTTTTCACTTCCTGCCTCCTTGGCATCCGGTACAAAAAATAATACACTGATGTATGAACAAGGTCCCACTGCGCCGGCAGGATTTCAAGTATCCTCCTGAGACCCGACAGAAAATAAGTACTCTAATTCAAAAAAAAATAATAAGGTATCTTAGATGACAAAAACATGTTGCAGTGAAAAAAATGTTAAACTTAGTTTAATTTTATTGAATGTCCCTGAGACCAGCACAGTTGAATATATGGTTCTTGAGATGAAGACCAGATAATCATGTCTCCTGTAGGGGACAGAAATTAATAGCTGGATCTTAGGACTATATATGGACTGCCTGACTGTGTTTCAGCTTAGATTCAGCTTATGATAAATATCAAATGACTCCAAAATCCAATAAATGAGTTTTTTTTTGCTCAAAAAGAAACCCATTCCAGGGGCAAGACCATGTAGCATGGCCTTTCAACCCTATACAAACTCCTCTGTGCAGTCCTAAATAAACTGCATGCAGAACAAAATAAACAGGAAAAGAAATCGAGACTAAATATTTATTAAATCCCTTTTTTAAACAAGTGGCCCCACTGAGTTTGCCTCCTTTTTTTTGAAAGGTTACGTTCTCACCCCTCATTACACTGTCCTCCCCTCGAACATCTCACACCACCTCTTTACCTCACCAGCTTTAGCACAGCGAATGAATCAGGGCTGTTTATAGTGAACCAACAGGAGAAAACTGAACGTCTATTCATTCTCTCGCTCCCCCGTCTCCTTTTCGGGCCTTAAAACGTAATCCTCCGTCCCCCCCCCCCACCACCCTCCCCCCACCCCCCCCCCCCCCCCACACCCACCCCGCTCTCGTAACGGTCCTCCTCTTCCTCTGAATCACCACGGCGGATTACCGTACACGCTCGACGTCTGACCTGACTCAACCGCACCGCATACTTCGACCCCCTTTTAGACACCGCCGAGGTTCCTGCGAATTGCTGACAACTAAAAAAGAAAAAAAAGGCTCACCTCTTTTCAACACTGTTCACTGCAAAACTCTTATTTCATCCAACTGTACCGTACGTTTCTGGATAACTAACTTGTTTAGTTGAAAATTCTGAGGAACTGGTGGCAGGGGCGGTATAAAATTCCTCCAACAACCAAAGAATTCAACAAGTTCATCTCAGATACATATTTGACTCAGCCAAACTTTTCCTCTACCGCCCTTCACCAAAGTTCTGTCCATCATTTCCATCATTCGTCCTGATACATAGCCTGCACCGCTACCTGCAGCCTCTCTCTGTCCCCCCCAACCCTCCCTCGCACTGCCTGAGTAACGAGTAACAAAGCCGTTAAGGTTTTGCGCCCCCCTGATTTCTGCAGTGGGGGGGCTTTTTTGAAGTTCAGGTTTTACACACGGAATTACACGTGCTTGTAATTATCCCGCGGTCCCCCCCCCCCCCCCCCCCCGCCCATGGGGGAAAGGTGCATCGCTGCGCTCGCTCTCGCGTCACGTGACCCCTTTGTTTGGAAAGAGAACGGACCAGATGCTGACACGGCTTCAGACGAACAGAAAAAAAAAAGGTGAGCTGGCTGGAAAGATCTCATTAAAGTTTGATAATGAAATCCCATCATGCCGTGCGAGCGGCGAGTAGTGGGCCACAGGAGGGGGAAGCGGTGACCGACTCAGTGGGCCGACTGACTGCGTCACATAACTGAGAAATTAGTGCTTCCCTCTTTAGAATCGCCCCCCCAGACAGGTGCAGACATGTTCGGGTAATTAACCAGCAAATGCAGCGCAAGTGTTACCATGATGTATACGTGCACTTTTAAATACATTCTGTGGAGCCAGTTTCAGATCCGAGGAGTCAATCCACTGCCAGCACAAAATCTTTCCCAGTCACTATGTTGGGTTAGCGATGAGATGACTCAATGTAAAGCACTGACGTACATGGATGGTGTTGCAACACTGCACTGGAGACACATCATTACGCTAATGTACAACACACTACACTGAAACACATGGGCTTTAGCGCTACAATGGTAATTACAGTTAAAGGCCCCCACGCCTTCAGGTTCTTGCAGATTTACAAAAGGATTTCACAAGATTGTTCATGCCGATCAGCGATTTTAACTTCTCTATGCTCATCCCAGTCTTTCTATTTTGAATTGCCCGTTGCCTTAGAACTGCTGAGCTTCACACTAATGCCCAAGTAATCATTTGGGAGAACGTGGTACGGTATTAAAATAAAATGTGTCTTTTCAACAAAGGCATCTTTAAAAACAAAAGCTTTCAGATGGAGCCATGCACTAAGAAGTGTGAAGTGTGTTCTGATCATCTGACTTCTCATACCTAGCAAGATCTTCCAGAACAAAGTCCATACACACCCATGCACTCTCCCTGTGTGTTTGCGTGTGTGTGTGTGTGTGTGCGTGCACGTGTGTGTTTCTGTATTTGGGTGTTTAAGTGTGTGTGAATGTCTTCTATTAGTGATCTATGCACATGTCCATTCCAAAGACCAAACTGGAGCTGTAGGCTACATATTGCAGCCCATCATTATGAATTCAGAACATGAGTTTGTCCTTACCAGATTTTGTTAACACAAATTATTAGCAGACTAGTGCACATTATGGGGAACAGTTGTGTTGGTGTTGTATGCTTTTTATTATCATGTCATGAAGATTTTCTTCAACTACTTCTAAAAGCTGCATTCATACATTTATAGAGATTAATTACCAGCAAAAAATCTATTGTAGTATGTGATAACACCTACAACACTAATAATAAGGCATTTGATTACAATGGCCAAAAACGATTTATTATTATTTTTATTATTATTATTATTATTATTATCATTTGTGTTGTTGTTAATAATAATAATAATAATCATCATCATCATCATAAGAAGAATAATAATAATCATGCGTTGTATCATATGCTTTCTTACCTGGCACAGGTTTGGCTGTACCTGGGTTCCATATTGCGGATAAAAACACCGTCAGCAACAGCGTGAACCCTGACCCTCCGTTCATCCTCTTTCTCCTTGGACGGCCCTGATCAATTAGAATTCCTTTGGAGATTTGAACTGTAGTTAACACAAGTCACCGGGGCTGTTCAGTTCGTATCACCGCATCGTCGCTCTCAGCCAGTTACAGCACCAAAACAAAGCACGGGACGTTTACGTTTGTAGCTCCCGCAGTTGAGTAAATTAATTAACAGGTACAGCGACCTTTCATCTAATACTTCCGTAAACTTTGTCTTCTTTGCGCCACACGATTGGTTCCTTAAAGTGTTTATACAAACATCTAAGTAGAAGGAATGTGCCACCGAGTATGGACATGGAAAACAAATCAGTGACCGAATAAATCCACGTAGTTTTAGTTTATATATCTAAAGACAACAACTGAGGATAAAATCCAAATGTTTTGCGGCAATGCACCAAAAACCGCCGCTCAATGTTCCTAAAAAAATAATAAATAAAAAAACACACAAATATTATATTCCACGAGGCTTTTCTTTCTGTTTGGTAGAGTTATAGGAACCGGAGAAAAAAGATCTCTACAAGTTTTAGCAACAAAGCGGTCTGTTTAAAAAAGTGGTTTATGGAATGGATGTTTCGGCTCCAAAGGGTTTGTGCCTTCTCTCTTGTTCACGTCTCCTCGATCTGTCGCTCTCCTTTTCCCCGAGCCTGTGCTGCCGTCTTGGAGCCTTACCCCAATTATTTTCTTTCTTCTTTCCCCCTTCAAACAGGACTCAAATTCCTTGACTGAACTTCTTTCCATTCTCCGGCTCCCTCCTCCCCTGTACTTCCCCCTCCTTCTCTTCCTCCCCCAACTTTAGCCGTTTTTTATTCTCACCGGACTAGCAAAGAATCAAATATATATATATGCAATCAGACCAGTTATTATTGTGAGATGTTTCGACAATTAAGCTCTAACTTGATGTGCGAGCAGCACCTGTAACACCTGTAACGCAACATTTCACCCATTATTTTTCAAGTTTTTTTGTGATAATTATGTATGCTACGAGTCTGAATGGTTGCAGCCTGAATCGAACATCTACGAACACTCGAACACCATTTGGGTTTGGTAAACACAATTCTGACGCTGAAAAAGTCATCCTCGCCATCCAGGTGAGCTGTTGCGGTGATTTTTCAATCTCTCTCTCTCTCTCTCTCTCTCTCTCTCTCTCTCTCTCTCTCTCTCTCTCTCTCTCTCTCTCTCTCTCTCTCTCTCTCTCTCTCTCTCAAACACACATACAGAAAGATTTGAGATATAAAAACCCCTTTTATCGGGACATTGTTCAACCACAGAAATTACTGTACTTCAAAATAAAAATAATAGACAGAAAGAAAGAGAGAGAGATGATGATGATGCTTGATTAAACTAATATTATCAATTTTCCATTTTACTGTGAAGACTTGCAGCCTCATAGCCCAACCACTTTTAGCAACTGCAGAACTTGGATCGTGGGAAAACTGTAGTCTATTTAAATATAACCGTAGTTTGACGTACCACAGATGCAGTGAAATACCAAAATTATGGTTTTGCGCTTTTGTTTTGGTATGTTGGTGGCCTGGATGAATTTACAGGTAAATATGAAGGAAAAGTTGGACGCTAACCTAGACGAACCATCGACAGAGGGAGATGTAAAGGGGTAATTAGCATGCGTTTTTATGAATGCCCGACTCATGCCTGGGATTAAACCGTTATGACTGTCGCGCGCGAGCAATTTGCTGGGGTAGGGGGAACGCTGGCTCCTTAAAAGTGTGTGGCGATAGGGATTATTTCCCAGAGCCTCTTAAAAGAGACGGTAAGCGAGGCTGTGAGAAAGACCCCATTGTGTCCCCCCTCCATTCAGCGGGACTGGCGCAGTAGGGCTCTCACAGGCGCAATGCCGCGGCTGTCGGGGTCCACAAATAGAAAGAGAGGATTATTTATTTATTTATTTATTTAAATGGTTACTGAGAGAGAGAGACTGAGAGAGAGAGAGAGAGACTGATATCATGCACTTTGATTGCAGTGATGATGCAACTGGTTGGGGGGGGGGGGGGGGGGGGGGGGGGGGGCAGTGGGTGCATGGTTGCTTTTCTCCATACCCCTCTGACAGGGACAGGGGGTTAGACTCACCATCAGGTGAGGACTGGACAGCAGTCCTGGTCCCTCTCAATTTACGGCTCTCCCGGAAATACAGAGGTCCAGGTCCAGACCCTTACTGCAACAACCTGAGTGATAGTGAATGTGTGAAGTATCGAGAGGATTTTCAAACCTGACATTTAAAAAAAAATTGTGCTTGGTTCAAATGAATTTATGTTTCTGTTTTCATACCTATTTTATGTGGAAAAATTTTACTCGTGCAGATGAAACAATGTCTTTTTTTCATGGCAGTAACATTGTTGGGGTTGGAGAGGAGGTGAAAAGCCCATTAGTAGGCTCAGATGATGATGCTACAGTATGGTTTTTCTACTGAAGCCCTGGATCCCCTCCTCTGCTTTCTCCTATTGCCTGTTCCTATGCACCTAGCACACCACTGCGTGCTATAGGTGTGGTCAAGACATGCAGGAGAGCCAGAAGCAAAACAGTGGGGGTGGGGGCTGGGGGCTGGGGTGTGGGTTTTCGGGGAGGGTGGAAGGTGGGGGGAGCCCTGGCGGTTGGGTGTATTCATTTGAAATTTCAGCGCCTGGGTTCACGGTCCTCACAGCTGCTGACCACTGCTGCTGCCATGTGGCAGACGTTAGCATCACAGCAGCAGCGGGGCCGGGCACGCTCAGAAGAAGCAGGAAGACGCTGTGGTTGTGGCCCTCTCCAAACATCCGATCCATGATTCAACAAACCCAACTGTGTGCCTAACCTAAGGATTATATGTACTTCAAGAGAAGTGTGTTATTTTTTTTACACATGAGGTCACACATACCCTTTAGATGTCTAAATTATTTTAAGCATTGCCCTACGCTACTTATTATCCTGTACTATAAATGGTATGTTTTAATTTTATTCAAAATTACTTAAACAGTCACATCAAGAGATCGATGTGACTGCATGCAAAGGATAGTAACAAAATACTAAACGTGACTACTTTCATTTACATGATATTAATATATCCAAAACATTATTTTGCCCTAAAATGGGGAAGGGGGTTATGTATAAAAAGTACTGTCATTTCTACAGGGTGGAATCAAAATGTTTTAAAAAATGCCCTTTAATAAAATCTGAGAAACTCCACTTTAACCACCGGTGAACTGTTTAATTGCAAATCTAAAATTGTGGGGTACAGAGCCAAGTCAACAAATTATGTCTTTGTCACAAACATTGTGGAGGGCACTGTATATAATTTTGGTATGTTTTATGACATGTTTCAAATGTATATTATTTGATATAATGCGCATATGCACTTTTGTACTACTGAAGATTCTGAAGAGCATGCAGTAAGCCCAGAACCCAATGCTCCACTCTGTTCATACTGTGAGCTACCCTCATTAGCAAACTGAGTGCTTTGTCAGTATTAACTGTGGAAATTCTGAGCTTGAGAAACAGGAGTGCATTTTTCATGTATAGAACTGTGAGCATTTGAAGGTACCAAAAAAATGCAAACAGGAAACGTATTTTAATTTCCAGATGCAGCATGTCTGCAGAGATGGTCTCATCGTGTGGAGCCTGAGTATTTGCATGAAGTCATCCTCCATTTAAAAGGCTTTTAATAATCATCTTTTTAGTTGTCAAACGTCTCCAAATAAGCAAATTATACTGTGTATTGATAACAATATAACAAAATCATACATTAAAGTGACTGTAATCAATCTCATTGTACAGTTAAGTATAGTATGACAATTAATACATTTTTTGTTGAAAATATTGCAATAACATACTTCATTGTTTGTAAGCTTGAACTGTTTTAAATGATGGCGTTGATGACACTACCATTGCCTAGAAGCGCAGTGGCAGTCACATGCATTACATCAGACGTTCTGGCTGACTTGTGGTTTGGGCTGGGATTTAACTTTTCTGGTTTTTATGATCTGAAAGTCATGCGATTATTCCCCAAATCTGCACTAAGAAAACTAAATATGATGAATGTCTCTCCAAAGCACGGCATTCATCCACAGTATGGAACAGGCTGACAGGGGAGGGAGTGCGTAAGTCATTAGAGATTAGAGAGAGATGAGTCCCACCATTTTGGCTCCCCGTAAACTCTCTGGCTGCCATTAATCCAGTGCTGGAAAGTGAAAAGGCCCTGGAGTTGACCGTAGCTATGAGCTCATTGCATGTGCAGCAGCCAATGCCTGCGGAGGTCATGCTTGTGGACTATACAATGTCCACTGTACAATGTGTACGTGTGTGTGTGTGTGTGTGTGTGTGTGGTACATGTACATCTGCATGCATGTATTCTCTGTGTGCTTCTAGATGTATAACACTAATTGCATGAAAGTGATGTGCATGGCTTTTAATGATATTGAAAGGGCTATAGAAAATGTGACTGACAGGAAGAGCTTTTAATGCTGTATGCGTTTGTGTGTGCGTGTGTGTGTGCATGTGTGTGTGTTTTTGCATAAAGATATAAAAATGTATTGTGACAGGACTAGATTAAGAGAGTGGCTTTTTTGTGCTCGCTTTCAGAAAAAAGTACTAAAAGTATCTAAACAGGTCCAATCGCTTGTCACTGTGGTGGCACCCTATTTGTACATAAAATTGTATCCCTAGTCAGCAAAACATAATTTATTTGTACCTTTTCTGCTTTGGAAAAAGTACTTTGTAGTACCCAAATATAACAATATTTTATGTTTGGGGACATTTGAGATATTTGTTCCTTAAAGAACAAATATGTACCTCCAATGTGCCTTTATTTCTGAGAGCATATATGCACATTTGTGTACACATGCTGTGTGCATACATGTGGGCATATGTGCCTGGGTATGTAGATGTTTAACAGGCAGTTAGTCCTGTGTGTGTATGTGTGCATATGGACGTGCAGCCTATGTATGTGAGAGAAAGAAATGGGATGGAAAAGACAGTTTTGACATCTGGTGAGCATTATGTAATTTTGAAAAACCCTGATGGAAGATCTTGTAGAGTGTTTTTTTCCTCCTCCCATCGTTATTATTATGATTGCGGCACCTCCACCCATTTCATTTGGGTGACCGGCAGCGTGTGTTTAACATTCCCGAGCACAGCCGCCCCAATCCAATCCGAAACGGCTCCCGACCTGGGGATTGAGCCGGCAACCGAGTTGAGCAGGGATTACCATTCGTCGCTGCGGGATACGCGCGCTCGCTCGCTCGCTCTTCTCTCCCTCTCTCTCTCAGTCTCTCGCTCGCTCTGTCGCTGACACACAACATCGCAAACACAAACACTCGCTCTTCTACTCAACCCGTAACCACCTCAGGTCCCTCGGGCGCTCTCTCTCTCTCTTGGCCTGTGTCGCTGATGGAGGCTGACCGCTAACATGAGCATCGCGGGAGTGCACCGTGGATTCCTCAAGAAGTATGGTAAGTGACCGTCCCTGTGGAAACCGTCGCGTGGTCGCAAGTCTGCGAATGGGCGTCGTGTCCAAGCTTTTCAAGAGCCATGAACCTAGCTTTTTGGATTTGTCTTGTCAGTTCCTCCTGGAATGCTGTTGTTTATTTTTTTAGAATTAACTAGGAATGCACATAAAAGTTCCAATTAAGGGACATCGATAGACAGTTACTTACTTACATATATATATATATATATATATATATATATATATATATATATATATATATATATATATTTACTTTGTCTTGGTGTTTAGTCTTTGTCTTGGTGTCTAGGGGATAAAGAAAGGTCACTTTGATGATCCAGATTAATCTTTGTACAAACATTCAGTATACATAATCTCCATAATGATTTGACATTAATGATTCCAGACAATGGAGTTGATGCTGAGGGTTTTGGTTCAGGCTTACTGCTGATTGGTTACTCTGCTGACAGGTGATTGGCAGGGTCACAAGATGACCTGCAAAGTCAAAGTTGCCCACCTTCTAAAAGATGGGACTGCACTGGCTTATATCTCTGACCTGCTCTTTGGAAATGACAGGATGTGAGGCTTCATCCCTCCTCTCAGGCAGTGCAGCAGCTTTTGCCATACTGTAAGTCAGTGACGGCCATGTTGACAGTGTTTTGCTAAAATGGCAGCGAATCTGTGCAGCCGCTGTTTTCCTTCAGTGATGAAGAATATCAGTTTTAAAGTGGTATATAATGCACCTTGCTTTTTGTGCAAAGGCCATTAACCGAACCAGGTAACCATTAGGTCAGAGTTGATTAGTTGCTATGAAATAACAGAGAATGGGAAGTCTTTACCACTGGAATCACAATGAATATTAAAACACTGTTAATGCATCTGAATCTGATGTCTGTGCTGAATCAACAAGGAAGCTGTGGTATAACCACAACACATTACACATTTGTATTCAGTGGCCATCCTGAAGTCAAATTGTACCCTGTTATGTGGTCAGATGATTACGGACTTGGATCCAACATTTGTTCTTAATTTTGACTCATGCCTAAATTAAAGTGTTCATTCTTTTCTTCACATAAAAACTGTCTGGCAATTTGATTGATCGCCAAATGTAACCCACCAAACAGCGTTTGCGAGGAACAAAGCTAACATTAGTATTTAACTGTGAGTCAAAGTTAATGACGAATGTTGGTTGAATCCCGGCCATAACTTTTGACCAATTTTGATTGAATCCAGTCCACAACTTTAACGAACATGCTTCTCAGCAGTATGGTTGGCACCAAATAGGTAAAGCTGTAGGATAGCATCCTTTCTGTGCAATGCCCTTTTTGGTGCTCCTTGGCGCTCCTTATGATAATGAAAGAGTAGGGCTGAGGTGGTTATGGAAGCCATGCCGCCAGTAAGCCGAACGCGTGCTATTTTAAAACGGTGGTGTCTTGTGGTTTTTGCTGTCACCGTAATAAACTTCAGAAGACAATAAACACGTGCGGGCTGACGGCGGCAGTCTGTAGCGAGATGAATAATAAACGGAGCGTGTGAAATCCCAGCTGTCTGAGTGTGTCCTGAGCGGGCAGCTGTCCCGATCAGCTCTCAGTGTGTAAGTAGGACAGCCACCTCCCAGAGGAGCTATCCGCTCTGATGTTAGCGTCGCGCTAAAGCGCACACTGGATTTAGCATTTTGAAATCCAAAACTGTCACTGAACGGTGAGAACACTGTCAACAAGCCAAATTACGTGTGTTGTGTCCTTCAAATTTGGTTCAATTACTTAATAAACTTTATAAAAATATGATGTCATGACAAAATACATATTTTTCAATGAAAAAATGAAAATAATGTAACATTTTAGTGTTTTATTTTGAAAAAATTATGTAATCCTGTCTTTGGAGATTAATAGGAGCTTTGGCAATTTTTCATGGAGGGCTGTAATGCTTGTAATAAGTGTGAATTTAAAATGGAGGCTTTGAACAGAAGCAATCCATTATAAGCTTTCATTGTCATGGTCAGCATCAACGAGCTGTCTGAAAATTTAAGGCACATTGAGGTAAGTCCCTGACCTGCTTATCCCTGCTCCTGGCTTTAAAAGCAGAACAAGAGAAGCGGAATATGCTTAAGCTTAGCATTAATGCGGTGGTGTCTGTAATAAACAGGTTCAAAGCGAGTGGGAATGTCGCCATATAGTACAATCGGTATGGCGCTTGTAACCTAAACGTCACAGGTTCGATTCCCAGGTAGTACCCTGGGGCAAGGTACTTGACCTGCATTGCTTCAGTATACATCCAGCTGTAAAAATGAATGCAATGTAGATGCTGTAATGTAAGTCGCTCTTGATAAGAACGTCTGCTAAATGCCTGTAAGGTATTGTTGCCACCGTGTCAGAAAGAGTGCGTTTGCCTGGAAAAAAAAGCTTTTGTACTATGACAAATGTCATTTGGGAGGTAACCTACTTCAGAAGATTTAACATAGGCTCTCAGGTGGTTGCCCCCAGTGCAATTATGAGCCCCATGGCCTGCAATCAAACAGACTGTGTCAGTAGTACCATAGACTGTAAAAACAATTATGACTAAGTAACTGTGCCATCACCCTTTGACTTTCCCTGGACTTGCGAAAAGCAGTTTTTGTGCTGGCATGTTGTACCAACAAGAGCCTGAGACTGCAGTAGGGAAAAGAGGGGACCCTAATATGGTCATGGAGTCTGGGCCGGGTCCAGGTTTTACCACTATGTGCATATACCGCACCCCTGATTGGCATGCAGTGACAAGCAAACTGTCCCTGATTGGTCCTCGAAATATTAGAATATTGTCCAAATGACAATCTCTTAACAAAATTGACACATGGGGAGACATTAGACAAAGAAATACACAACTACATGTTCTTGTGGGAAAAAATTATTGACTTCATATTTTCACCGCATTGGTACCACTGACTTATAAACTGAAATGGGCAGCAGAATGGCTTATACTGCAGCCAACCATACTGGCCCTAGAACACAACATCTCTCAACAAGATCAGGAAGTGAGCTTCAAAACTGACACCAGGTCTTGGCCCCTTGGTCAGGACCAATCGTGATGGAGGGCTCCTTTGACCATGACATAGTGCTGTGGTCAGGCAGTGTGCCTGCAGCCTGCCTGCTACACCACCCGTGCCTGAAGTCCACTCCTCTGAGGTTGTTACCGTAGGAACGGCCTCTCTTCAGAATACGATTGCTCTAGACTGCCCTCTACTGGTCTGGAGATTGCAGCGCAGGGGACATGCATTCCAGTTCGGAAGACAAAAGGAGAATCGTACTTGAGAATGTTGGCGTTGCCGGCATCACACTGGCAGCTTGAATCGGGTGCATGTGATGAGGCTGCAAGGAATCAGTGTTGTGTAGTCACAAGACAAAATGAATGCATCGTTAGCTATTGGCTAGTTGGTTGGTTGAAAAAAAAAAATACAAACATGCTTATTAACAGTATACAAACACGTATGTAGTATGCAGAAACGTCGTACGGGGTACTTAGTAGTAGTATTTTTGACACCAGAAAGCTTATGGTGTCAAACTCAGCTATATTATGAAGCTCAAGCTTCAGTAGTCAAACACCCCCCAAATATGAGGGAGCTAGGGTAAATAAGGAATAGTCAAAATCACTTCAAAAATGCCAAAGAATCATTAAAAGTCTGATTACAAGTATTTTGAACTTTTAACCTTCCTCCATTTTATGATAAACGTGCAGTTTTCAGCAATACATATCCCGTTGTTCTGTGCAGTGCTGAATATTGTTATATTACATAAAAAGACGTGTTAGTGTACAATATAGGCTGCTTATTCACACTAGCAATTCTTGGTGAGATCATGCTCCGCCTCCCTGACTGAGTGGTCGCTGATGGCATCGGTGACACTGAAGCTTCAGGACCTCTGCTGTGCGCAGCCACACTGCAAAAAGGGATTTAATTGCTGCAGGCTTAACTCTGCTTTGCGTCTTACGCACCATTGTGTTTAGCATTGCCCTTCTGCCTATCTGCCGGTTATTAATATAATGGTCAGAGGTTCGGGGCTGGGGCCGCACAATCGGACCACTCTGTCATTATCGACTCTGAATCTGACCGCTGCTAATCCCGGTGGAAGATGGACAGTGGGGAGAAAAGTGGGGGGGGAGGGGGGGGGGGTGGAGGGGGCGCATACAATTTAATCTACCGGCGCTCAACTGTTTGTGGCCGCTAAGAATACGGTTACAATAGCGGCGATAATTTCCCGTTTGCTTCCTATTGCCGACGTCCTTTGTTCTGTTCGGCAAATCCTTTGTTTGTTCTGTTTGCGTGCGACTGTCAAATCCTCTGCAGTGCAAGTACGTGCAGTGCATTGTATTCCAGTCTGACCTTCTCGGTAACTCAGTGTGTAATTTAGCATGTCCCTACCCCCAGAATATTTCTTCCTTCATTCTTTTGTCTCCCTCCCTCCCACACATCTTTTCTTTTTCTCTCTGTCATTTCATCACACCCCCCTCTCAGCCTCATTTAAATCTAAATATATCCGCTAACCCTCTCACTCTCTCTTTTTCTCTCTCTCCCCCTCTCTTTCTCTATCTATCTATCTATCTATCTATCTATCTATCTATCTGTCTGTCTATCTGTTTCTTAGGTGGTTTTATGTTCAAACAGTGGAAGGAGAAGTACCTCATTCTGACCGCAGAGGGAAGTGTTTTGGTCTGTCGTGATGCAGAGTCACCGGCCGACCAGGTGGTGGCGCTGCAGGGCGGCTGCGAGGCCATCGTGGAGGGCAGGGAGATCCTGGATCTGCCCCGGTTGCCCCCCGGGGGCCGCAGGGACTGCTGCCTGGCGCTGATTCTGCCCCAGGACAAGTTCCTGCTGCTGCTGGCCGACAGCCCCAGTGACTGCAGGTGTGTGTGTGTGTGTGTGTGCGTGTGTCTGTATGTGAGTGTATGTGTGCGTGTGTGTGTATGCGTGTGTGTGCGTGTGTGTGTATGTGGCGACATAGCTCAGGAGGTAAGACCGATTGTCTGGCAGTCGGAGGGTTGCCGGTTCAAACCCCGCCCTGGGCGCGTCGAAGTGTCCTTAAGCAAGACACCTAACCCCTAACTGCTCTGGCGAATGAGAGGCATCAATTGTAAAGCGCTTGGATAAAAGCGCTATATAAATGCAGTCCATTTACCATTTACCGTGTGTGTGTGACATAGGAAAGTATGGCTTTGGAGTCTGATGGTCTGAGTCAAGGTTAGCTTCTCCCTCTCTTTTCTCTCCCATTTTAATCTTAATCTCAGTTCCAGCCAGTAAACGCTTACTTATTCCATTGGCTGCCTCCAGTTCTGAAAGCTAGTTATCCAGATAAACGTCTCCATCTGTACTGAGCGCTGTGCTGCTGTGAGTGTGCAGGACAGAGGCAGTAATGTTGCTATCTTCTCTCCACAGCCAATGGCTGAACGTGCTGAGGAAAGCGAAAGAGGTGAGTTCTATTTCTCCCTTCATTTCATGCAAACTCTACTGTTGTGGATTGACCAGGGTTTGGGTGAATTCTCTTTCATAAAATGGATTGAAATGTAGTCATTGAGTGAAAAATTCTGATGGAGTGTTGTGGACGTTTTTTTAAATCATGAACTGAATTTCAATTCATTTCCTGAATTAAATCATATTAAAAAGGAAAATACTACCAATATATTAAAATGACTTATTCAAGACCAAAAAGGATATTGGAACACTTCACAATATTTGGGCAATAATGCAAATTATTCCTCCTTTCAAATATTGTATTATATTTCAAATGTATTTTCAGTAAAATATATTGATTGTGATATTTTCCAGAAGATCCATCCGTTTGCTATAATTTTGCAATGTATTTCATTCCCATAAGGAGACTACGTTGAAAATGATGCAGCTCCAGCCTTGATGCTGACAACCAAGGGCTTGATTTCCTAAGACCTTCGGCACATTAATAACACAGCCAATAATTGGTACAAAGCAAATACCATGACCAATCACTAGTCATGTTGTTGGTTTTTTTATGTGCTAAAAAGTTTTGTATGTGCTAAAGATCTTAGTAAATCAGGCCCCAAGTGTGTTACATTCTGTGTGTCCATATCCATATACTCCTTGCTGCATGGCTGATGTCAGAACCTGTGACTGTTTCCTGTTTCCTACAGAGTGTCTTTTCACCCCCGGCCCACTCCTGCAAGCGGCACCAGTCCCTGACCCCCTGCATCACGGACAGAGACCCCCTCCCTGACTCCATCACAGAACGGACGGCCACCAGGAGGCTGAGTGAACGGGCCCCCCCATCCCCCGGGATCGGTGACACCCCCCAGAGCAGGATGAGAGGTGAGAGGTCTTTACTTCCGGGTCATTCATTCAGTCTTTTTTTTTTTCCCACAAACGAATGGAGAAAAAATATTATCTTGCTCTGCCAGTGAGCGTATGTTTTCTGGTTTGTCAGTGTCTTGGGTTAATCTAGGACTGAGTGTGAGGTTGCTTGAGTTCGTGTGTGTGTGTGTGTGAGTGTGTCTGTGTGTGTGTGTGTGTGTGAGTGTGTCTGTGTGTGTGTTTGTGTGTGAGTGCATCTTTCATGTACCTCTTCCTCCACAGGAAACAAGTCCCCGCGGTCGCCAAAGAGCCCAGGGATACCGTCCCGCCAACGGTCCGTCGGCTGCCTGCGCCACGGCAACAGCAGCGACGCGCGGGCGGTGAGGGCCGTGTACCTGCTGATGGGCGGGGCCGCCGCCTCCTCGGCCCTGGGCTACCTGGGCTCCTGCCCCCCCTCTGGCCACGACGCCCGGCCCCCCGAGCACATGGCCCCCGCCGCAGACTTCTCCGACATGGGGGGTGGGGCGGCGTACCACGCCTGCGGCCAGGCCGCCGACCCCCCCAACTTCCACAGCTTCGACTTCGAGGCGGACTCCGACTTCGATACTTTCGACTGCGGGGGGTTCGCCTTCTAGGGGATCACAGGCCCTGAAGTCTAGTCCTCCCGCTGAAATAACCTCTCCTTATACAGCCCCCCCATGTAACTGCAACCAGGGGCGTAGCATGATGTTCAGGGCCTTGTCTCTGTGGGCACCCTTTTCCTTTTTAGTCCAGGCCTTTTGTGCCCCCCCCCCCCCCCCCCCCCCGCCACCTGCCCCTCCCTTCCTGGGCCCTGGCTAGTCAGGTCCACTATTCCCCCCCACTGCGATGCCCCTGACTGCAATCATAGAAATATGATCCCCAGAAACTGTTTGAAATATTCTGGATCTTTCTCTTTTTGATACGATGTTGTCACGGTTTTTGATTATGGTTATGATTTGTGTTTTGCGCCGTTCACGCAGTTGTGATGTGTCTGCCGCTCATTTTTTTCTGCCTTTTTTATCCAGTTTTTGTATCGTTTTTGTATCTGTGCTGAAAATCAGTAACTCCTCTTCCGTCTATCTTTGTGACCGTTTCTGACCCCAACACTCTTCTTAACCCCAACCTACATTTATAATCTGATCTATTGCTGTTGTTTCTTTTTTCTCTCTGTCTCCACCGTTTCTCTCCCTTCCTCTCCCTCACCCTGTCTCTCTCCACCCCCATCCTAACCCAGCTGTCTCTCTCCTTTCACATTCCCTATATCTCTCTAAATATCTCTCTGTATCTCTGTAAATTAATCCCAGAGGCGATCTCTGAAATAAAGATGGCGGTTGTAACGGCTCTCTCTCTGTCCGTGGTTCTGGGTTTGTCGGGGACTGGGGACGTCGCGCAGACGTGCTGATAGAGGGAGTGATTATCTGCAGTGTGGGTCAAGGCTCGGTACGAAAATCTAAAGACTGCTGCTTTCACCGGGGGCAGGAGGACGTGAACCTGGCCGAGTTTGAGCTCCACATCGAATGACTGAGAGAAATGTACGGTTCTGTGTGTGTGTGTGTGTGTGTGTGTGTATACATGTGTGCAAGCGTGCAGCTGTGCACGTGTGTATCTGTGAACCAGTTCTTTGCTGGTATGGCGAGCCCAGATGTCGCCGTAATCCCACAAGATTATGGCCACTGGCCCTGGTTTAAGTGCTGGTACACTCGGCACTGCACAGAGACAAACACTACACATGCCATTGCACAGTACATAGCCTACTTTTGAGATTTACCTAACGTAATTGTCCACTAAAACAATGTTCATTCTTTCAGGTTATATTACTTATATATAAAATATAAATATAAATAAAGTATAAAATATATATAAAGTATTTTTAAATAAGTCATAATGTAATCTCACCTTCTCAATACCTGTTAGAATTTTATGTTACGCTTTGCGGTGAATTCAGTTCCATCCATTTCGTACTGGTTCTCGTCTGCCCTCTAGTGGTAGAAAGTATACAAAACAGTAAAGTGGTTATTCTCATTAAACAGTATTTGAGTTCACTGCGCATCAAGACGAAAAGAATGATTGTTATGGCAATCAGGTCATATTCGATAACTACTGTTACCATGTATCGCCCAGCTCAAAAAGAAATTAAAAAAAATGAGATGAACTATTTCTGTTTGATCACAAAATAATCATCTTCCCTACTACCAAATACATCTACAATATCACATTAAAATATTTCAAATATGCACTATAATTCATGTGGATATTCATCACAGAGAAAATAGGGTAACTCACCACCTTTCCAAAAGTGAAACATATTGTGCACATACTGCTATCTCTTTACTATAGATATTTCATTTCATTTCATTGCATCTTGTTAAATAAGTCCACTTATCCCTTCCCAATATCACATTCAGAGCTTTTTGAGTCATGTTTTGGCAGTCACGTATTTTCAGTCTCTATTCATGAATCTGACAGCTTGCACAGAGGTCCTCACGAATGACAAGGTAACCATAGAGTTTCTTGAGCACATATTACATATAAGTACAATTGCTGAATATAGAAATTCAATTCTGAATATATAAACACAATTTCTGAATATATAAATTAAATTCTCGAATATATAAATTCAATTCTGAATATATAAGTACAATTCCGGAATATAGAAATTCAATTCTGAATATATAAATTACAATTTTGAATATATAAATTACAATTCTTGAATATATAAATTCAATTTCCGAATATATAACTTCAATTCTGAATATATAAATTACAATTCTGAATATATAAATTCAATTCTGGATATATAAGTACAATTCCCGAATATATAAATTCAATTTCCGAATATATAACTTCAATTCTGAATATATAAATTACAATTCCGAATATATATATAACTCGGTTTATAATCAGGCATATCACAAGACAGCCGTTTTTACTTTTTGAATAATTTCTTTTTTTTTCTTCATGGGCTACTGAGTGAGAAAAACAAGTTTAACATTAGCATCAGTAAAATTTGACAGTACAATCAAGGATAAGCAAACAAAAACGTTAAATAATTAAAATTTGAATGAGGCAATAATTCGGACTTCATTAAGGGGTCCTTATTTTCTTGGTATTAGGACCTTTCAAGTAGGGGCACCAAATTTCACAGGGAATGGCCGAAAGAGCTAGAGAAATAGAAAATAATCTCTTAACCAGCGAGAGTTTCATAGAAACCCTTGCTGCAGCATGCGACAGAAGACCGTGTTATGGCTCAATGGCAAGCTCCAGCGCACACCAAACTACGGAGGAAGAGGTCTGCCGACATCGCGAGTTATTCAGAGTTTAAGCAGCTCATCTGTACTCTTTGCGCGGTTTGGAGAAGTGTCTCAGGTTGTAAACAGGAGCAGGGTAACGTTCGCCTGGTTGAGAGCCTCGGCGAAATAGCATGCAGACCTCTTCCTCCGTAGTTTGGTGTGCGCTGGAACTTGGAATGTCATAAAATCAGTTAGCGAGCTATATGTTATGTTATGATTAGCAAATTACGTTTTAGCCAGCTAGCTTGTTAGCAAGCACATATTTGGATATTCAATGTTGAAACTGCAGATGCACGTTTATTTTAGTTGTTAATTGTAATTACAAAATGTATTGACGGATATCGCGACAAGCCTACTTAAGATACATCAGCTGATTTAAAAATGTGTGGGTAGTTTTTATCAGCGATGAAAACAAACAGCTCGGTAGTGAACTGAACACCATTACACAGGCGATCTGACAAGCAATATAAATCTTTATTAGAACAAGTACAGCACAAACAGCATGTCACAAAATAGTAACGGTAGTACAAAACTTAGTTCAGAGATATTTCACTTCGGTATAATAACATAAGTAATTTTGTGGAGCCTAACACATTGTACTTACATAGCATTTGCCTCCCCTGCTGACCGTCAACGTTGACAGAATCGCTTTTCCTCACAGTTGTCAGGCTCCCTATTCATTCATTTTCGGGACAACCGAGAGGAACAGAGACGCTGTTAACGGACAGCAGATGTTGCTTCACGCTACGAAAACACAGTGGAGTCGCCTCCAGAAAAGAATCTGTTATGTCGAAGTGCAACATCTCTTTAATCGGCTAACTTGGTGTGGTTAGCAAGCTAGCTATTTAGCTTTCTTGTGAACCAGAGCTAACGTTATACTTACCTTCATAACCGAATATAAACTTCTCAAAAAAGAATTTATAGCCCTTGTCCAGTTTAGGCCGCTTAACGTTCACTGGCAATGCTTCGACAATACGGATAACATCGGACAGTGAACTTTGGCAGAGCTATCAGGGACTGTGAGAACACACGTCGCTGTTTAGGCTCAATTTTTCGCTGTCAGAAATGGACTTGCGTCCGTAGCAACGGTAACCGAAAACAAAGTATCCCTACATCCGGTTTTGGTCGCCATCTTGTGAAATAGGCCTATCGCTGCCCTTGGATGAAACCGGAACTTGTTTAGTTGGCGGTTTAAAACAGGATCTTTTAACCTGTAGAAGGAAAGACGTCCAGCTGGTTTTGTAGAACAGTGTTGCTTGCGGTTTTGGTTGCTAAGGAAGTGACGCTGTATCTTCGCCTCGCTGGGGCCGTGGCAACGGCAGGTTTGTGTAAACAACGGGACTGATTTTTATTAATGAATGGGCTAATCTAACTAAATTCAACACATCGGAAAATCTGGGTATGCTCTTAGTAGATGTGTTGTTTCGCTAACGTCCTTGTGTTATATTTATCTCACGTTTAACTGTTGTCGTAACTTGCAAATGTACCGTTTTCACTATGCAGACAGTTACATTGCTACCAAGTTAACATTAGCTAGATATAGCAGAGAGTGATCTGTTGCTAGCTTGATGGCTAACTGGGTTAGCTAGCTAGCTATTCAAAAAACAAAACACCGAAATGACTTGGCTAACCTAAGTAACCATTGCCAGCTAGGCAAATGTTGTTAATATCAGTCAGTAGATAGCTAGGGTGTTGTTAAACGTTTATTGCTAATTATGCCAAGGTAACTGTCTACGTTTAACTTTACAGTTATTTCGACTGGAGTTAAGAATGTTACCATGCTTAACCTGAATTGTTATGTTGCTAACACTTGTTAATATCAGTAGCATTAGCTAGCGTTGGTTAGGTAGCTAGTATACCATAGTATGAAAACCCCCTGGTTTTGATACAGGGAACTGATTACCGTTAGCTCATCTCAGTTCTTTCAAACAGAATGGCAGAGCTGCACATCATTGGTCAGATCGTGGGGGCCAGCGGCTTTCCTGAGAGTACGCTGTTCTGCAAGTGGGGCGTTCACACAGGTACCGTAGCTAGCTGAAGAACTGTTTTGTGCTAACATTAGTAAATATTCTATTAGCATACAGTGCCATGAAAACGTATTTGCCCATTCCAGATTTCCTCTATTATTGCATATTTGTCACACTGAATGGTTTCATATCTTCAGAGAAAATGTGATATTATACAAATGGAATCTGAGTAAATTCAAAATATATTTTAAAAATGATTTCATTTATTTAGTGAAAAAAGTTATCAAACACCCATATTACTCTTGTGAAGAAGTTATTACCCAGTCTTGAAGGGGACAAATACTTTTTCACAGCACTGTGGCTAGCCAGTGTGAACATGGCACACACTGCACCAGCTTTGAATTCCACGTTAGGAATGGTGTCTTTAATCGACCTACAACACCTTTAGAATTAGCTGTTGACATTTAGTCTGAAGAGCCAATTTTTATATAGCTGTATGAATGAACAGACTTACAATTTAGACATTTGGCAAATGGATTGATGTTTAAAGTGTATTGTTTGTTTGTGTGTGTGTGTGTGTGTGTGTGTGTGCTCTTTACAAGATGAATGAATCAATGAATCATTGCATTATAGCACTTTTCCAGATGCTCAAAGTGCTTTACAGTGATGATGGGGATCTCACCTCACCCACCACCAATGTGTAGCACCCATCTGGGTGCTGCACGGCAGCCATTTTGTGCTAGAATGGTCACTGCACATCGGTTAAGGTGTAGAGGGAGAGAACGATTTTTAGCCAATGAAATTAGGGGATAATTAGGATCATTTTTCACAGGAGGGGCATGGAGGCTGCTCTCTGGGATAAGGGAAGGACAGACTCAGGTAGACTCCCCACAGAATGGGGAGATGGCTTTCTGGAGTCACCCCATTGACCTGCACTACACCACCAAAGGACTGCAAGGTAACACACACTCATGCCTGACCCACGTCCAGAAGATTCAACAAGGCCCTGTCAAATGGAACCTGTTAGCACGCTAAATACGCATGAAAGAGATTGAATTTTTGAGCCACTGTAAAATCAACCTTAGTTCATTATTTTCCAAAAATGACCAACTGAAAATTAAGTCCATGTGAGAAGTCATGATATATATGTGAATATGAAGAATCTAATGTGTATTTAAGCAATATGTCATGAGAGGCAGTGTCATATTGTGAATACAGTTATGAAATTGATACAGCATGGCCACAAGTGTATTGCTTTTTAAAATCGGTTTCCTAAAACATAATTTTCTTTTATAAAACATATAGAAACAATTACTTGATGACACAGTATTATTTATTTTGTAATGATGAGGTGATCAGTGTCTACAAACAAGTAGTTTGATTAACTGTTACTGCATTGGATTTACATTCACTGTAGAATGCAGTCCCAGTCAATCAGAATCCAGGATTGAAAGAACCTGTTTTATCAGTCAAGTTTCAGAGTCATTTCCATTCCGGTTTGCTCTGTTCGCTGATTGAATTGAACTGAATTGTATTAATTAAAAAATCTTTATAAAACGTAGTGGACAACCCTGGTAAGCCGTTCACCAGTAAAGCTGCTATTGCTGTTTGCAGCTCCCATAATCCTCTCTGTCCTCCTCAGGCTGGCCGAAGGTCCACCTGCAGGTGTGGCACCAGGACTCGTTTGGGCGCTGCCAGCTTTTCGGCTATGGGTACTGCCACGTGCCCTCCAGCCCCGGGCACCACCGGCTGCGCTGCGCCACCTGGAGGCCGCTGGGCTCGTGGCAGGAGCAGCTGGCGCAGGCCTTCGTGGGCGGGGGGCCCCAGCTGCGCACCCCGGACCTCATCTACAGCGGCGCCGACCGCTACCGGCTGCACACGGTCGCCATGGGCACCGTGGAGCTGGAGCTGGGGATCGTGCTGCGCCACTTCGACAAGTACGGCGTGGAGAGCTGAGGGGGGGTGCGTGGCAGGGCGGGGCCAGGAGGACGGGGCGGGGCCGGGAGGATGGGGAAGAGAGACGGAGCGACGGGGGGGACGAGGGAGGAGGGTGGCTCACTGTGGGGCTTTCTACCAAGAGGATGCCAGGAAAAAAGAAGGGTGGTGTACTGTTTGCGGAACTGGGAGGATGGTTAAATGAGAGAAGTGCATTGTGGGTGGAAGAGAGCCAGAGATAAAGTTCTGGAAAAAATAATTTGGGCTCTGGGATTGAGCTTGCCCAATTGCACTGTTGTAAGAAATCTGCTTACATGCTACATACATCCAAAACAGGATGAACTGCAAAATCAGGTGGATGAACGAGTTTGCTTGACCGACATGTTTGCTTGACCGAGTTTGCTTGACCGACATGCTCTTCCCTCTTTCGCCACAAGGGGGCAGAGCGAGTCTCTGTATAGTGTCTACCTTCATCATGATTACACACATTAGAAAAACGCATTTCACACAGTGGACTCTTGTTTTTTTATAAGTATTACAAATACACATTTTGTACCTGTTGATTCGATATTTTTAAATACTTTTTCTACGACTGAATCGTGCTGTGAGTTGTAGTGCTGTGTAATGTGTCGTAACCGTATTAAAAGTTTTTTTTTACATTTATGGCACTGACTGGTGTCTGTTCAGTGAATTGTTCAGCTGTTTTTGCTACCCTTAAAATGTTGTAACTATTTGAAAGACAGAAAACCTTCGGTTTGATATTTGCTACTCCTTCACATCCTGCATTTTTCCCCTCTTAGTTTTCATTTCTAAGAAGGATGAGAAGGGAGTATGTCTGAGAAGGACTCTGAAGTGTCTCAGAGATGACTAGTGGTTGATGACCCTTCTGTGTGTTGGCTCATGTGTGCCTGTTCTCTTACAGCTGCTGGACAGAGAGAATTAAAACAGCGAGTGAGAACAGAAAGAAAGAGGTGGACCTGAGTCACTGGCCTAACAGGGAAAAATAAACACAACAAAAAAAAGTCAATCTTAACAAGTGTTTCAGTACTGTAGTGAGACTTAGAATCTTATTTTGTAATCCTGAGTAGAAAGTATTAGCCGGTTTTGCATGCCAAGTGGAACTTCTTGAAATTAGTCAAACTCTCACCTCATTGGTAATATTTTCATCTTATTTCGCAAAAAAAAGGAACATAAGTAAGATTTACGTTAAGTCTAAATATAAGACTAAAATACTTGTTCAGATTGACTCAATGGTTTTTGCAGCGAAGAGTGTACGATTAAAACAGCACGGGGAGTGACTCCAGCGTTGCTAGGCTACCGTTGAGCCCCGTGTGTGTCTGTGTGTGTGTGTGTGTGTGTGTGTGTGTGTGTGAATCAGTGTTATACGGGCCCCTTCATGTGGTCTGCACGCGGGCTGCCTGTGTTTGATAACCTCCGAGGTTTTTACGGAAACATTCGGCCAGTTTCCCCCCATCTGCGGTCTGGTCTGCGAGTGTGTGCTTTTCAGACCAGAGGTCCGGGCGTAATCCGCTGGTCGCCGAGCGACGGAGCCACCTGAGCAGATGTGGTGGATGCACTCAGCGCTGTGGGGGGGGGGGGGGGGGGGGGGGGGGGGGGGGGCAAAGTCTGTTCCTCTTTGACAAATAAAGGTGCTGTGGAGGTACAGTTTCCATTGTTTAGCGAACAAATTGCCCAAACGTAGCCTGAAGGGTACACTTATGTTCTATTTGGGTACTAGTAAGTACCTTTTACAAGCAAAAAAAAAAAAGGTACAAATGAATGATGTATTGCTGGCCAGGGGCACAGTTTTATGTACCTATAGGTGACCACACCAGTGACAAGTCTATATTACTGAAAGTGTAGTGAGTCTGGGCTTAATCCGCTGGTCGCCGAGCGCTGTCGGGGGCAAAGTCTGTTCCCCTCTCAATCAATCAATTTTTATTTGTATAGCGCTTTTAACAAAGGAGCTTTGTCACAAAGCAGCTTTACAGAGAACCGGTCCCCAAAGAGTAAGCCTAGGGCAACAGTGGCAAGGAAAAACTCCCTGACTGATAGCAGGAAGAAACCTTGAGCAGAACCGGACTCAGAGGGGGAACCCATCTGCCGCGGGCAGGCACCGGTTTGTTATGGAAAATCAATACTGGCAGGAGGCGGGGGTGCCCAGCTGACCTAGCTGGTCTAAGGCTGGAGCTCCAGGCCAGGGGGGTGGGTGCTCAGCTAACTTGGGCTAGAGCTCTCTGACAAATGAAGGTACAGTGGAGGTACATTTTCATTATTTAGGGAACAAATTAGCCTGAAAAGGTACACTGATGTTCTATTTGGGTACTAGTAAGTACCTTTTACAAGTAT
>NC_049209.1:45776317-45916317 GCF_013347855.1 Anguilla anguilla | reverse complement strand
TAAACTCACATTCTGAATTTACTGAACTTGAAATGGAATTGATCCAGACCTTGGCAGTAAAACAGGAAGTAAACCTTACGAATAGGTTCCAACCACCCAAAACATTACAATCTGCCAATCAAATTTCTGGCCACTTTGGTATATATCAACTAATCGCAGTCCCTGAATTTTATAAGAACATAGAGAACCTCACTCAGGTATGTTTTCACATTCTGCCCAGAGTTCAAATCCCGAATGACCACAATCCTTAGCGCTTTATGAGCAAAAAATACTTCAATGAAAAAAATGAATGATCTTTAAAAATACTTTTTTTTAAAAGATCACCACTGTCTTTTTGATCTGCACGCACTGTGAACACTTTCCCCCCGACCTTTCGCTTGGGGTTGACTGGAATCGCGATGCGCGGCTTCACGGAGCGCTGTGCTTTCCGCCGCCTTATGGCGACGCCCAGCCTGTCGTGGAGGAAGTGGGTCAGCATGGGCGGGTCCCCTACGGAAAAAAAACACACAGAAACGAGATCTTTGAGAACAACGCCCGCAACCGCAACACCGCCATCACTCACAGCACTCACACAACATTGCTGTCCAGAATTCTGTAGAATAGGCTTGTTTTTGACAAGCCTTATCTTATCATCTCCGGGGTTCTCTGAATAGCATTTGCGTTTTGTAACCATGGAACCAGAAAAAGTGTAGAAATTGGGGCCCTGCACGAACTGGCCTTTCATTACACACAGCATGTTTAAAGGGGGCTATTGACTGCAGGCAGTGGGCTGCCACAATAATAAATTAATTATTTAAGTGCTGGTCTGCTTTGTGCCAAATTGATGCATGACTTTTCAGTGATGTTTCGGGTCTATGAACAAGGGCGCTCATTCCAAAGTTGAGAGAAAAGAAAAAGTGTGGGGGGAACAAAAGCTGGACTCATCGTTATCAGACAACACAAGCCGGTGGAATTACCGCTCCTCTGCGTGGTGAGCGGGTTCGAGTGAATCACAAGCTCAGTGAGCGAAGGAAACCAGGCCACCGCCAACAGCGCCTCTTCTACCGCTATCTGTGGACAGGAGTAAGAAACCAAACATTATCACTGTAAAATGGGGGCGGGGGGGGGGGGGAGGGGGGGGGGTCAAACGCCAGTCCTACAGGTGTCTGCATGTTTACTGTCTGCACGTTTTGTGGTTTATTTTCAATAAAATCAGGCCTTGGAAGCCAATCGGTGACTTACGCACTTAATCATCATCGCAAGTGCAGAAACACAGCACAAAAGAGCAGAGTCAGGAACCCCCGACTATAGAGTGTATACCTCACAGAATCCTCCACAAAATAGGTGCACAGACCTTGTTGTCAGCTAGATTCAAGGTTCTCAGCTCTGGAAGGGGCAGGTGGAATTCACTGGAAATCTGTAGTGGGGAATAGGTTCTCCGATGGGTGTAATCCTCCTTCAAGAACAAGACCATGAAAAAGACCACATTGTTTGTGTTGGCCAGGACTATACTGTCTTGCAAGCACTTCCTGTTTTCTAGCTGACAGTTTGTTCAGTGTAAACAGTAGTGTTGGGCGTGGTGCCTAGTACAGTATGACAAAAATTCCTTTTCCAACATGGAAAACTGACACTGGCCAAACCGTACACTAGTGCTGTTCTTGTTCAGTTCCTGCTCCACCGTGGGAAAACCATTATTATCTGCATTTAAGAAAAAAGAGAAGAAAAAAAACAAGTAAACATTTAATGCAAAGAACTATCTTAAACTGTAAATTGGCTGAAATTCACCCCTTACAGTACCAGTTCTCTCCACAGATTTGTTGCTGGTTGCCAGCATTGCACAGTCTGAAACAAGGACTGGTCCATGTCCCAGATCTTCACTGTGTTGTTTGCTGCAGCTCTTCAGATTCTGTCCAGCTCTACAATCTCCAAACTGTTGCAAGTAAGGCACCTCTGTGATGTAGTTTCCCTGTAGATTTAAATACCGTAGCCTAAAATTGCAAATGAAAACATCACAAATATATGAATATACATATTTAGTCACTGGCGTTGACTATCAAGTTTAGTAAACGCCAATTCCCAATCCTATCAGTACTCCTTCTCATCTACAACGTCGACCACAAACCCAGAGGGCAAAGATCACCACTAGTCCCAAAAAAATGCTAGTGAAACCAGCCACTGCTTATTTCACCTGTTTGTTTTTTTTTTTTTGTTTTTTTTTGGGACCAGTTACGAGGTAACATAACACTCTTGGAGGAGAGCGCTTTTTTGTCTGTTACAGACTCACACACTCCCTGCACTGCCAGTATCAGTTGCTGGATGCCCACTGAACATTTTTATGGTTAAAAGTCAATAAAGATTTGGTGAAATGGCATCTAGGCATTCAGGTGAACACCCGAATACATTTTGTTGAAAACTGAAAGTTTTCTAGCCGACTAGGACGTGGCCAGGGTAAAAACTGACCTATATTGGGATTAACCTCGCCTGTTTATTTCAAAACATCTGTCAGGCTAGATTTCCACCCCTCTAGGTGTCTAGATTCCAACTTTGGCTCACTGGGTAGCGATGAGAGGCAATTACCCTCTGGGGTACCGTCACTAACCGACAAATGATTCAGGAAAATTCTAACCTAAACTGGACATCTCAGTACTGCACCTGCAAGCTCAGCACCTTCACTGACTGCACCACCAGGGCACCAGATACAAAGAAAAATAAGTCTATGAAAACAAGGGTAAAATATATACATTTAATATATCTTTTTTTATGTGTATCACACACAATGAATTAAAAGCAGTATGTCCATATAGAGAAAAAAAATTGGCATCTACAGGAAGTTAAAAAACACCCTTTCTGGAGAAAGTCAATCAAGACACATTCGCTGACAGAAGGGGAAATGCTCCCTCGTATTTCAAGCACATTTTGTTTAGAAACATCTTTCCCTGAAGATTCCACAGAATCAGGACAAATGCTTTTTCAATTTTAGAGGAATTTAATAGGTGAAAATACTGAAGGTTTATACCCAGTTCCGCTACACACTGGACATCCCAGAAGTGTAAATGAGATGAATGAGCTGACCTTTTGAGATTGGCAAGGCTGTTGAAGACTCCCGGAGAGCAGAGTCTATTGTCATCAAGCGTCAAGACCTCCAGGGAACTGAAAAGCATGCCCTGTTCCAAAGTCCTGTTCACAGATATACTGTTAAGGCTTTGTATAGGTCTAGTACAGTACACTGATATCAACAAGGATGTTTTTGTAAAAAAAAAAAAAAAAACATAACTGTGATTGGTGGATGTACCCCAAATCCTGATAACTTCATAGTCAAATATCATGAAATACCATGAATGTGCGCTGTCCATTTTCTTATGATAACATTACTGTTGCTAGCGCCAGGGTCATTTGCATATTCATTAGCCACCATTACTGTGTTTAAAATCAGAGAATTGTATGCAACATTACTCAAATATCAATATTACCCTTACAGATGAACAAAAGCCCTGTTTACCACTGGGTAGGGTCATAGTGTGGAGAAGCCATGTCGTCAGGTAGTGTCTGCAGTCCATTTCCTGTGAGATGAAGGACTTTGAGGCAAGGAAGCAGCCCAATGGACAGGATATCTTCACTGGACAGGTGGTTGTAGGACAAGTCCAGTGTCTGTAACAAAAATTAATTCATTTAGCAAAATTACAAAATACAGCATAATTGTCAATTCACTCAGGTCTAAGAAGCTTCTACTCGGTCCTGAAATGTTTGGGCGGCCATCAATCAAACTGCCGAAGAAACATTTCGTGCTTTCGTCCCGGGCATCGTGACTCAACGAGCTGAGGGAGTGATGCGCATTTAAATCATGGCGTTTGAAGGCGGCCACGTCAGCAGCTTCATTCAGGAGGCTTTACCTCCAGATGAGGAAAGTCGCCAGCGTTCACCGCCAGGCTGTGTATCCCGTTCAGCGACAGCTCAAGCTCCCTTAGGATGGGAAACCAACTGAAAGGCTCTACAATGGACAACGAGAAAACATATATTGTGCCGTATGTTAAGATAGTCCACTTCCATAAAACCTACAATATCTTAGACACTTTTAATGTCTACCAGGCATTTTATGTGTATAGCACAATCCATTAAAGTAGGGGTTTACCTCCCTATACATTATATCTGACAATGTACACGCAATACATTTTTGTTTCTCGTTATTTGTCTTTATATTACATCACATAGTGTTTGTTCTGCCAATATTTGATTCAAAAGAACCAACAAAAAAAAAAAACCTACCCAGATTCAAATGATTTTCAGAGGCATTAATGTAAGCAACATTGTCGAATTCTTCAAAATCCTCTGGCTTGGCCTGATGCATGGGTAGTAACAAAAGATGTGGTAAACACCATGAATCTCTAATTAAGTAATTAAGTACATCAGTCAACTGTGTGAAACCCGTACTATGATATCTCAGTTTGCCCCGTCTTGTCCTCCCACTGTTTAAAACTTGCAATGCAATTGCAAAACATTATTGCTACATTAAATTATTTATAAACATATCAGCTACTCCATAAAAAAGCAGACAGCATTTCTCTCTCCAACTCCCACTCTTTGCCTATTAAGCGTTAGAAACAAACTGGAATCTTACCGAGTGCAATTTCTGGTCACTAATGTTAACACTGCACAACTCAGAAGGCTTGTCCACACTGTGTAATCTCATCTGAAACACAGCATGATGGTTTCTATCAATTCCTTTTTTGTAATAACCTAATAAACTTTGCAAATGGCTTAAGCTGTATGTTGAAGAATAATAGAAATTGCATTTTTATCTAAAAAGCAATGTTCAGACCACATGCCAAAAAATGAAGCCTGGGCTTGAAAAATAAAAAAGTAAAAATTATTAACACATAAAATTGTGTATCCTTACCAACAGAGCCCCATCTAACGTGTTGCAGGTTATGTCTGTTTTGCCAGAGTCTTGAAGCTTTGTACTCCCAGACACCACCGACTCCTCTGCAGTGCAATGTTCTGGAGCCTTTCTACTTCTGTATTTTTCTTCGATGGCATTTCTGTGAGCTACAAGCCAGTGTCCTGCTCCTGTTATTTTTTTTGTGGGGCGGGGGGGGGGGGGGGGGGGGGGGGGGGGCACGCACACACAACAGTAAGAAAACCTGCCGAGTTGTAACTGACTTAAATTATTCATGTAACGTGCCGACTTACGTCCTCTTTTAGGCTACCAGCATACATGATCAAGCAACAAGAGAATAAATATAGAACAATGCATTACATGAACTTAAAGAATGGGTCATTCAAATTGTTTAAATACGTCTATACTGTATACCTTCTTTGCTTGGCTGAAAGAACGATCTGACGGGAAAACAATTTGTGAGACACGCTTCTCCGTCGTCTAGTTTGTACAGCCCACCTGTAGCCATCGCGGCTGATTCTGCGATAATGTAAAACCGAGGCTATACTGTAGGCTATATGTACAGCTATGTCACATCTTAATCCCCGGAGAAATTAAAGTCGACCTGCATGTAACCGTGTCAATAGCATATTAGATTTGAATTATCGATATCAATCGATAGCTCTGAATGTTGTACACACTATCGCATGCTGATGAGTTTACTATCCCTGTATTGGGCTGGTTACTGTAACCGATTACTGTTGTGGCATTTCCATGATGTCCCCAATGAACGGTTGTCTTGGCGACGCAACAAACAAAGTGGGAATTGGATCTTGTAGTTTGCAGTGCTTCAGAAATACAATTCCCAGATATGTAAGCATCTCTTCCGTTTCCGTTTAGTTTTGCGGAGTAACTCATGTTATGGTTATTTGCTTTTTGATTGAAGTTTTGCTTGCAGAAATTTATGCTAGACAAAATAGAATGGCAAAAGAGTCATCTTACGCAGGCCAGTTGTTATTCTAAATTCTACCTACAAGTTTACAGACCAATATACATTTATACACTATACACTATATGCATTTCAATGTTTTTTGGGTGGAAACTCTCCTACTTCAACCTTCAGTGTTGTCATTTATTCCAAAATTTAATTCTAAATGTGAGTAGGTACACCCTGACCGTGTGGGCTATAAAATATAAATGGATCACACACGTATCTGATGCTCTTTCAATACTGTAGGGGACGGGACAGGATCTACATTGTGTAAAACTTTGCTAAAATGTTTTTTTTTTTTTTTTTTTTAATGAGCGTATAGCTACCAGGATTAATGTATGTGTATAGTGTCCAGCAAAGGCAGAACTGGAAATGGAGAGTAGTCGGGGGAGAGAGGGAACAAATTGCTGAGGTGACAGAAAGCAATGGGCGACATTCCAAGAAGTACCATTTGCAATAAATTGAGTAGGATGATGAACTCACACGAGAGATGAGAGAAGTCCTTATTGTGTGTATTCAAGCCTGGAATTCGCCAGCTCGTGATATCACATGTTCATATTTGTGACATCATCAATACGATGATGTCAGAATGCTCGGCCTGAAAACAGAGAGGAAAAACAAGGGGGAGAGAAAAGTAAAATAAAAAGAATGCCTCTTGCTCCCTGTTGACAGAGAAGCAGTTAGATTTGAGGGTGAAGAGGTCACACAAGAAGGAAAGGGGAGGCAAATGAACCCACAAGCCATTTTCAGCTCAGACTTTCATTTACAAGGTGAAGGGGAGGGAGGACTAAGTGACTAGGTTGTATCCTGTATTGCATACTGAAGAAGGCCATGTGTTGACATCTGTGGCCTGCTGTTTTTTGTAACTGTCAGTAAAAAAAAACAGACAGGCACACACCCACACATGCATGCACGCACAAATGCACACGTATGCAAACCTAAGCTATTGAGGTTAATTTTTTACTCTCAATGAAGTACGAATCACTTGGCAATAAAAATAGATTTGTTCCAGGAGAAGAGGGTACATTTGGTTGCAGCCAGTCGCTGTTTACGCCAACTTCACATGAAAAACTACGTTACCCAGAATGCATGTAGCAAGTCCACCTTTAGCCAAGCATTTGTCTTCCTCGTAGATGCAGTGCACTGTAGCCAACCAAGTGAAAAGCCGTTTTAAGGTTCATCTTTGGCAAGTATCTATCTGACTGTTTTGGGAATGGGGAAGAGATAACATCGTTTTCTTGTTCGTTTTCGTTAGCAGTAACTTATTGCTCAAAAATTATATTTCAGGTATTTCTGTATTCATGTGTACCGAATGTTCACTTATGTTGAGGAATGCACACGCATATTGTTATTTTTGTTTAGAAAACAGCGTGTCAGTGGCAACAAGCCGCCGAGCTAATCATTTTAAACTAGAAAGCTGCAACTATAGCTAATTAGCTCCAGCAAAATGTTTGAGGCTCTTGTAGTTAAACTGCGACGAGCTGCAGCCACATTTCTTTCACCTCTTGTCATGTAATGATTTGTGCAAGAAATTAATGAAAAATAATGTGTTCATGGGATGGCCAGCTAGATTGCTCCATTTAGCGCTTAATCACACTCACGTGTACGCACTGATAGACGAGGCTAACTTCACAGATAACCCAAACGCAAGGTTGACATGCATTTTCTTTTCTGAATGTGTACGTTCTGCGTGCGATATTTATTGCTAGTTCCATTACATATTCGTTCTAGAATGATTTGATACGCCGTCGATCGTATGCATACGTAACAAAATACTATTAAATTCTATGTAGTGTATATCTTTGATAAACTGCGTTTAACAGTTGTTTACTTGTTTTCTGGCGCAGAATTTAATAATGGGCAATACAACATCGAGGAGGAGTTCGAATCGAATCGCAATGGAGCCCAAAAAGACCACCGTGTTCAAACAGGAGCAGACGCGTGGCATAACATACAGGATCCCGGCTCTCATCTACCTCAGAGAAGCTAAAACATATCTAGCCTTTGCGGAGAAGCGCTCAACCCCGCGTGACAGCGACGCCAAGCTCATAGTGATGCGGAAGGGAACGCTGTTAAATGGTTCTATTCAGGTACAGCATTCGTGCATTAAAATATGTCTATCTGGGTTGTATACAAGTGCTTATTTGCATAAATGGACTGTTAACTGGTTATTTCAATTCCAATAAAATCCTATTCTAACACACAAGTGTTTTGCAGTGGTCATCCCCACAGGAACTATCTTCTGCAGGTCTGCCAGATCATCGCACCATGAACCCCTGCCCCGTGTACGAGAGGATTTCCAAAACCCTTTTCCTCTTCTTCATCTGCGTTAAGGGCGGCGCAACAGAGCACCATCAGATCGTAACGGGCAAGAACGCGGCCAGGCTGTGTTACGTTTCTAGCAAAGACGACGGTCTGACTTGGAGCAAGGCGAAGGACCTGACCGACAGCGTGATCGGCAAGAAGGTCCGAAACTGGGCCACCTTCGCCGTCGGGCCCGGGCACGGCGTCCAGACGGAGGGCGGGCGGCTCGTCGTCCCCGCCTACGTCTACTACATCCACTGCAAGTGCGCCTGCCTCCCCTTCCCCTGCTCCGTCAAGCCTCACGCCCTCACCTTCTACAGCGACGACCGCGGGGACACGTGGAACGTCGGGCGCATCGTCCAGCGGAAGTCCTGCGAGTGCCAAATGGCCGAGATCATCGACCGCGACGGCCGGAGCCACCTGTACTGCAACGCCCGCAACACCGGCGGCCACAGGGTGGAGGCGCTGAGCGAGACCAGCGGGAGCGCCTTCGACAGGCCCTGCCTGGCCCCGCGGCTGGTGGAGCAGCGCTCCGGCGGTTGCCAGGGAAGCGTGATCGGCTTCCCCGTGCCCGAGTCCCTCGCGGAGGACCAGGTCGGGGCGAACAGGGACGACATCAACCTGCCGTACTCCTCGGACGCGCAGACCTGGCTGCTGTTCTCGCACCCGACCAGCAGGGGGAAGCGGAGCGACCTGGGCGTGTACCTCAACAGGTCCCCGCTGCACACGCTGGGCTGGGAGAAGCCCTGGATCATCAACCACGGCCCCAGCGGCTACTCCGACCTGGCCCACTGCGAGGGGGAGCAGTTCGCTTGCCTCGTGGAGTGCGGGAAGGAGAGTGAACTTGAGGAGATAGCCCTTGTGGATTTCCACCTCAGCGACGTCTTGGATGCAATAAACGGGAAGCTACATTCACCCTAGGTTCTCGTAGTAGCACTTAAAATTAAAAATAGGTACACTGTTTTGCCTATCCCTCGGCCAGTAAATGCATGCGGATAGTAAAATGGTGCCCCCCCCCCCCCCCCCCCCAACCTCCCCCCTTTTTGAATTTTCATTTACTGCCTTATTACTGTTAGCACAACATGCTGTATTTCTGAAAAAAGCTTAAGAATGACCCTTTCAGTATGCTGTCTGTAATTTCTAGAAAATTATCTATAAACTCTTGTTTTCAGTTTACAGAATGTGTGTTGTATACTGTATGTACGTTAACATTCAATAAGTTTTTGAGGATGAATGCCAAATTAAAGGCGATTGTGATCAGAGCAGTTCCATTCAAAGCACTGTAGCATCTGGAACACTGAATTTATGATTGCAGCCAAAAATGAACATGAAAGAAAAAAATGTAATCCATTTTCAGAACGGCATCATTGCTCCCTAGACTCCAGTTTGTACTTTGGATATGGTTTTAAAATCACAAAGGGGCTGTCTGTGATGCATGTGTCAGTTGTCAAAGGACACTGCTGATCCATTGTACTCTGTGCCAAAATAAATTAATTTTGTGTAATTGTATGAAAGCCTCATACCTGGCTCATTTCTCCACAAAAATGGCTGACCATCTTGCATTATGCTAGGATGAGAAACCTTCATTGAAGGAATCTACCATTCTCTGCGATGAAAATTGTTTTAAAATGTACTATGAAGCACACTACACGGATCAGTCGGGTTGAAATGAAAACAGGGATTAAATTAAATTAATCGAACTAAAGACCAAATGGCGTGCGTAAAACAGTGTCAGCATCATCACATGCTCAGTCCAGCATCCAGACCAGCTCCAGCATGCAAATGCTTTCCTTGAATGTAAACCAGAGGAGTTTCACACGGGGTATTCCCCAAGCACCAGCTACCAGCCACCATGACTACTTCTATCCTTGTGTTGTTATAACACACAGTTGCTGACGATTAGCCGTATATTGTCATGGGTGTGGCTCCTGTAATTCCTATTCACACCTCAGGTGGATTCTCACAAGCCCACTTGGTATTTCGCCAGACTAGAGCAATCAAAACGGATGCTTCTCCCCGTTACGCGCACTGCAAGATGAAGAGAACTTACCTTCTTTAACTGCAATTGTGACCGCTGAAAGAATATTTCATTGTGGGCAATTCAACTTTGTTTTATTTACTTTGATCGTCCTCCTGCTGCGTTGGACACTACGTACTTGCACAGTAATTGATCATAGCCATATAAAACGCATGTTCTGTCAACCAATTAGTTTATAGCTGAATAGATTGCTAGTTTACAAATCATTTTGGTAAAATGGGACGATTACTGTTTACAGGTATGTACATTTTTCTTTGTGTTTCGTGTCTGTCATCAACTGCCAGTTTCACCCTTCATACTTAAACGAGAAGTGAGTGCCTGTATAGATGTGAGATAGGCAGATGAGATTAACAGGAGCGAGCATTAAAGGGGAAATGAAACGACGGTACTGTGTTGCACACCAACTGGGGACCTCCTCCAGACAGGGGGTTTACAAACTTTCAATCTCCCGTCGCTAATGCTGTCAACAGTTTATGCGAAACCGCCATCCCAGAATGACAGTTCTTCTGATAGTGTTGTATCTGTGCAACCTCTACCAACTAGCCTTCAGCTTTTCTTAATCGGCTGGCTACTTGCATGTCTTGGGAACACCCTGTTCTCAGACAGTCTTCAAGACTCAAGTGTTGCCAGCTCTGTCGTCCACCCAGTCCCACACGTGTAAGGACCCGTCGGTTGCGGCCGAAAGAACAGTCCGCGGTTTCCATGGATGCCAAACGTGAGTCGTGACCAAAGCAGCGTCAGCGTCCGCCTCAAACCCCGACGACATCACATGACCTCTGTGTGTAAAAAGTGGCTCTGTCTCCTTTAATTCTGGTCCCCAATCCGCGGTGTCATAGATCTGTACTGTTCCATCAAAACCTGGAAAATTTACATAATGAAAATGCAATACTGTCTTAAACGAATCAGGAATGATCTACTTTTGACAAGGTTATTATACAGCTGGGCTTTTTTTCTCTAATGGAATGTCGTGATGATATTGACGACACGCCTGAAATGATGCAATTAGATTTGAATCAAGCTGACTAAAGATTTGAATCAGCTTGACTAAAACACACACTGGGGTGGTAAAATCATCTGGGACAACCTTTCACACAAAGTCTTCCAGCTCAACCAAGAGAGTAAACCCAACAGCAGTGGAGAAGCAATCGGCTGCTTACCTGAAACTGCAAGGTGATCGCTCAAAGCGGGGGCCCACGTCACGGTCACAAAGTCGGGGCAGGGGGGGGTTTCGTGCGGGACGTTAAGCTGGGCCCGACACAGTGGACCTCTCGGATCCCTCAGATCCGACACGACCACCTGTCCGGAGGAGGAGAGCTGAGCCACCGTGCGAGAGGCGGCGGCGTCCGACGGGGAGGGGCCTCTCTTCAGCCCCATGTTCCAGAAGGAGCCCCCCCCCCGATCTCCGGGGCGGCCCATCTGAAGGGCAGAGGGCGCCCGCGTGTCGCACAGACACAGGTCGCCGCGTTCGCCGCACACCAGGAACGTGTCGCCGTCCACGAACTGCAGACCGCTCACGGGATCCGACGAGCCCGAATCTGCGCAAAAAGAGAAGGTACCACACGCCTTTGAGACAAAAGCGGGAAAACACGCTTACAAACGGCAAAATAAAGCCATGCGGATCCTACGTAATAGACCATGGAAATGACCAATTTGTGTTTCAGCAATCAAACAGAAATCGAACATACTGCTATATACGGATTTTTCCGGAAGATATAATGATAAATATAATTCAGACCTGCATGATATATCATTACATTACAGGCATTCAGCAGATGCTCTTATCCAGAGCGACTTACGCAACTTTTACATAGCATTTACATTGTATCCAATTATACAGCAGGGCATATACTGAAGCAATGCAGGTTAAGTACTTTGCTCAAGGGTACAACGGCAGTGCCCTACCGGGGAATCAAAGCTGCGTCCTTCACTTTACAAGTAACTCCTTTCCCATTATACTACACTGCCTCCACGAATTAAGGGAGAAATCTACATGGCGTCCACAGCAACAGTATGGAAAATGCAACTAACTATAAAGATATTAACTTAATGGTGCAGAGGCGCTATAAAGGTAGGCCTTTAACCTGTGTGGCCAGTTCAGAAGCGAGCATAAATGTGTTGTTACCCATTGCGTACAGCACTCTTCCTGAGGCCAGCTCGGTTATTTGGATATCTCTGAATTCAGAGCCATGTAAAACGCATGCAGCTCCTGCAGAGCCAGATGCAATTCTGCACTGTTTATCCGAGCTAATCTTAGGCTCTATACATCCTGTATTCTTGATCGTATCTGCAATATAAGGACAGAAGAGACAAACATCAGTGGCATCAAAAAAAACAAAACTTCAATGAGCTATATTTCCATATTTTTCACATCACAGACTATGCCAGCCAAGGTGTAAAATAACCTTATTTCGTTCAATTTTTAAATCTTTTGTGTAAAGCAATGTAAGCACATACTTTAATTGTATTCCAAAATGGCACAATTACAGTTTATTAAAACAATTACAGAATAAAAAGCACAACAGCACATTTATATGTAACGACTACATCCTGCTACATAAACGAGAGTTAATCATGAGTTATGAGGTAGGTGTGTACTGTACATTGCCTCCTCAAGTAAGGGAAAAAAAAAAAAAAAAACTCACCGCTGTCATCTTCTCCGATCTGCCATACCTGCAGTTTGGAGCCAGGGGCACCGCTGGTGACAACACACCTGTCAGGAATCAAAATTCAGATGGATGAGGATCGTCAAGCTGGCATAGCATTTGGTTTGGATGAAAGGGTTAAATAAGTGATTTCAGATTTTCAGGGGAAACCAGTATATAAACATTCTAAAATTAACCACGGTAAAAGTGTTTAGTTGGACATGTAACGTACGTGTGTGAAGTGTGGGCAACTTAGTACAATAATTATTAAGATTTACCTGGTTCCTGCAATATGTTTCAGGCGGTTAACAGACTCCTCAGAGAAACCACCATGACCTACTTTAAAATCTCTTTCAGAACAAAGACCCTGTTGATATGACAGAAAAATGTGAGAACCAGTCCGAACAAGCATAACATGCAGTCATCACACATCTTTACTCTAATTTGTGATGAATTTCATTATTTCCTCTATACTCTGTTTTAAATGCATCAAGTAAACATCAATCCGGTTAATCTTACCTGGTTCCCTTTTGCAAAGAGCTTTTGTGGCAAAAGAAGCTCTAAAATTTCATTTGTTTTTGTAGTTGAATAACCGGCTACACAAACACCTAAAAATGACAAACAAGCAAGACAAAAATTGTATTGTATTAAAATATACAGAATGTCACAGATCGAAAGTGGATCTGTGATGCTTGAACTCACTTTTTTCCGCAGTCCACTCAATAACCTGGGTTGGTTCTTGAAGTTCGAACACGTGAAGATCGCTGTATCTAATAGAGAAAAGGATGATGCGCTAAGAAATGCATTCTATAAATACTCCCTCATTTGCTACAGTATAACTACGGCCGGTCTAACCATAAAGTAGACGTGATCAGAAGCAATGCGAAGTAGCTCTTCGTTATTACGAAGCTTTGCTATCAGGTAAAACGACAGCTGTGGTTTTTCCACATGCAAATTCAGTAATATGCAGCTTGCATTTTACTCACAGTTTTAATGACTCGATAAACCAGTCATCAATATCAGCTTCCAGCGAAGTTTCCTCCATCTTCAAGAATGAAAATGAATGGCCTATTGCTTCCGGGTGGAGAGAACGCACGCACCCTGGGACGTATGTACCGATTGCTTAGTTTTAGCCAATCAGAAACGTCTCTCTTTGCAACGAATTTTGAAGGATGAATTTACCGACCAAAACCGTTATTTCGAGATAAGCAACAGAGAACCGTTCAGGAGTTGTGTTTTCTATAGAAAACACAAGGGGGAATGGGCAATTAAGGAAACAATAGATAAGAATTATCCATTCGCTAAAGAAAACGCAGACAACACATAAAGAGTATTTTGAAGTAAATGTCACATATTTGTATTATGTTACATATTCGTATTATATTTAATTTTGTTATATTTTCTTAAATATGCCTCGTCACAGTCATGTCTTTATGTACTACATTTCACTAAATACTGTCAATTGTAGTTCTATAGTTCTTCGCAACGTATTATTTAGAGTTCAAAATATTAGTTTGAACCTTTTTGGCAGAATATCTGAGTAGCCTACAATAGTATTTTTTAAATTGAAAAGCTGACAAAAAATATTTTATTTGACATTGCTTTAAAAAAATTAAAAGCATGAAATAATTTGTAGCAATTAACATTCATAATTGTTAGACACTGAAAAAGAAGCTATGTTGGTTTTCAAGTCAACTCACTTACTGTCAAACATTATTTCATCTGAATGTATAAAAGGGAAGCTGTAAAGAAGATCTTAATTTAAGTGCTTTTACAAAACCAAAAGTTGCTCCTCCCCCCTCAAACCCAACACCAGTTTGGACTAGCCAGGGACAGCTGCAGTGACAGTGTGAAGACTGTAAACCCCCTGTATACAGATTTGTGAGGGTTTACTCCATTGTGGTGATGTCACGCTGTCGCGCTGACTGAATAGCAGTGGGCAAGAGACTGAATGATAAACCAGACGACAATGAGACGCACAATGCCGCGTCGCATGTTTACCAATGTCACCCGTGCCTCTATCCTCTACTGCGCCAGACCAGACACTGCCGTTTCTTCAGACAAACGCTCAACAGCGGCTCGCGTTCGGTTTGTTTTCGAGTAGGCCTAAAAGCTATTTCTGCGCTGAATATGGTGAATGAGCTGGCTTAGCACCGGTATGCATGGGATTGTTCCGTTATTCGTTTATGTGGCGGGTATATTCTTTTCCAGTGAGTCACTGGATTGTTGCTGAAGATTTTTGCGAAAAATGCCTCCATGTATGATGGGTGTATTGTTTGTGTCAGACTGTCGTATCAGCCTGTGGTGCATACTTGTACAATGACGGTTGGCTTTGAAATAATGGGTGGAAACTTCCCTGGATAAAACACAGCAATGACAAGTATTGCAAGTATTTAGACACCCATATTGTGTGCTGTGTGCAGCACCAAAGAAGATGATGTCTCCCTTGTGAGCCTATTGTTGCCTGAAATTGTGCATGTGTGTTTGTGTCACCCAAGTTGTGTTACAAAAGTTTTTGTGTGCTCCCCAACACCCCAACCCACCCCCATTCCCAAGCGGTTATATTGATTTTTTTTTTTTTAATATATGAAATCATTAAAATGACAAAATATATTTAGTATATCTCATATTTATGTCTAACAGACATATTTATAATTAAAACATTTATAAATACTAAATGAAGCTGTAATCATGTCAATTCATCTTGAGACTCTAAACTACACAGTAACTTGCTGCATTGGATTGAGCGATTGATTTTCAGTTAAGTTTCCATTCTTTACATTTTTAAATGTTATCAAGAAATACAGGAAAGCATTCTTTCCTGGAATGAACAAACAAATATCAATATTTTGGTATTTAAAAAATAATAAATATCAAATAAATAAAAAATAGAAATTTTTGCACGTCAGCAATCATTTTCCATTTTTTCTAATTTTGTCATTCTAGATACATTTTCTGACTCCCCGTGTAACACCTTTTTTATTTTTCCCACTTTCAAATTAATGAACAAAAAACAGAAAGAGTATACTTATTTGAGCTTTTTAAAAACACTTTATTAGAAAACAAATCACTCCATACATGAAAATAACTGTTTTTGTGGGTGACATAAACACGAACATGACCTCTATACTTCATTCACAAATGTGCCGCTCTGTTGTGGCGACAATATCTGGGTCAGTCATTTGACTTTGTTATTGTCCTGTAGTCAAACAATGCAGTCCACGGCATACCGTATTTAGACCTTTGGCTGCATGAACTGTTCAAATCTCCACAGAGCGAATACTGCTGGTGCGTGTGGTTAAAAAAAAAAAAAGTAAAAGTGTGGTGTTTGGGTTCCATCTGCATACATTTTTCAGATCACTCCCCCCACTGCCTCACCTAATGAAAGTTTTTAAAGAGAGTGTTTGTGGAAAGTCATGTGTTAGATAAACAGATATATGTAGGGAAAACAAAATGACATCCTCAATGTCAGCAGACTATAGCATGCCTAGAGGCAAAAAAAGAAGAGCACTCCATTTGCTGCAGCCTTTTAACTATCTGTTTCATTTAAAACTATTTATTTTTAAATATTATTTATGAAGGAAAAAAAGACTGGTTTAGATGCTTCAGACACTGCTGCTTCTTCCTCTAAAATATCACTATATCTGAAATATTCTTCAATACTTTATTATTCATCTTCACATACAGCGTTTATACTGGGTCCCACACCATTGTCTTTTGAGCTAATGTTGCGCTTAAACCTCACCTACAGTATTAAACCAATCAATGCAATAATGGTTGGATTTCAAAGCCAAATTTAGATATATTTCATAACGTCTGCTGTATAACTGAAGGGAAGCAAGGGGGTGTCAAAGGGACTGTATAATTATATTTTTTACTTGCCAATCAAGGAAAGGGCAGCTGAGCCCTTTTGTTTGTTTTATGCTCCCACCACCACTGAAAGTGCCTTTTCATTTTATGTCAGGTTAAAAGCTGTAAATCTTCAGCTTGTGGTGTCCGACGGGTGTCATTATTTTTTGGTGCTTGTTACATCCGCACAGCACAGCACCTGCAAAAGACAAAACAAAAACAATACAAGTTCCTCCACATGGTGCATAAATTTGGCAGGATCATTCTACAGGATCTCTTGATTGCAGATTTCCGTCATGTACAGTTTGAGAAGGACAGGTGTGGATGATTGTATTTGGTGAGGTCATCCTTTCTTATATAATTGTTTCTGTGTTTTTGATCATTTTATGTAACATTAACACATTCAGTCTACTTCTTATACATTACCCATTAGGGATTAGTTTACTTGAACCACCTCTATTTTTTACACGTTTGACTGATTTTTATGCTAAATTTTAATTTTTTTATTGATGCTGAAGTGGTGAAGAACATATATGTCCTTTTTTCTTTGGAACAAACAAATATCTTGTTATTTGATAAGCGTAACCATTCCTGTGTGATTAAATAATTTAATTCAGCAAACAAATATTTATTATGATCTTCATAGTCTTGCATATTTCATTTGATCGGGCCTCACTCAAACTCTTTAGATCAAATCTTGCTTCTTATGAACTGGGTAATGCTGCACATAATTGTCTTTAAATATGAAAATGGATCCAATTTTACCTGGAAAAGTAAATGTTAATGTCATATTGCATATTATAATTTTTTTAAATACATGCATTTGAAAGGTACCCTGGTGTTCATTTTGATTCTGATTTGTCTTGATTCAGGTGTAATAAAGCTTCAACTTATGGACCTCTTCCCTTTGCATACCATTGACGCTGTATGTCTATCATCGTGTCTGAGCAAATACTTTCCTTGCGGTTCATTTTACAACTTTTATTTGCTTATCTGAACTAAGCATTCAAGCTCAAATTAGTTATAAATGAGATATTTAATTATAATTTTCTGCTAGATATTTATATTTGGCAAGAAGAATATTTTTCTGTTCATCAAGGACAAAACTGAAACATGTAAGTTTTGCGTGTGCAGCCCATGTACCTGTATCTACGAGGACAACCGTGGTGTCCAACAATGTACTCTTGGGCATAGCAGAACCGTCGGCAGAGTCCTCTATACCCGCATGTCCAGTACTGAGCTTCGGCGTCATCAGCTAGGAAGTAAGGCAAACTGGAGTTAGCCTCAGGATGGTTCAGAAACGCACCCCTATTACAGTTCTCGAAAATGTGTGTTTTCATTTTGTTTTCCTCATTCAGCTGACAAACATTCAGCCAACAACAGTCAGCTAATGGTGTTGGGGCAAGAATAGGAGTTCTTATTTTCTTTAAATATGTTTTTTAAATTACATTTTTTATTTAAATCAATATTATATTTATCATTTAAATATTTTTAAACAAAACTTCAATTTGTGCATTTATTTTAACAGCATTAAACTAATGTACATCATAATTAGTAGTGGTAGAAGAACGACTGGGTTAGCAGTAAAATAAATATTAGGAGCAGTGGCAGAAATAGTAATTAGTAATGATGGTTGTAGGATTATTGGTTGTGGTACTAAAAGACACACTTTGCTTGTAGTAAGGGCTGTTATTAGGTCAAAAAGGAAAAAATCTATAACCATAACAATTTTCTGGTGAATGCAGTAATGTTGTACTAATCACACCACCACCTGGAGACACACACACATGCACATACACACACACGTGCATACACATGCAGATACACACACGCGAACACACACTCTTACACACAAACACAAACACACTTACACACACACACACAAACACACATTCACTTACACGCACACACGCACTCACATATAGGGCTCAGTCTTTTCTTACCTTCAGCAGCTGATATCAGCATAAGCAGCAGGAAGATAGCCAGGCTCAGTCTCTTCATATTTGGGACCTCAGACTTCTCAGACCAGGCAGCCCCCGAGGCTCATGCTGCATTTATAGAGTCTTTCAGCCCCAGGGGGCGGAGCCATTGGGAGCTGGGCCAAATCACAACAATAATGGCACACAACTCACTGAGTGGGAATACAAGGAGGGTCACACTCCCATCTGATATCAGATGTTTCACGAGACCTGATCATCGAAGAAACCATCAGTTCTTGGCTAATGATATCCACAATAAAATGTTCAGAGTTCGTTCAAATCTAACAAAGTACATATGAGTGTGATTGGGAGCATATTGTTCTCTGTAAGGGTTGATTTAACACTATACATTTTACTGTGTAGAAACACTCCAGTCAAGAATAATTCACAGTTAATCTTAAGCCTAGATGATGCCCCCCCCCCCCTGCCCATAATCATATTTGACTGGAGAGATTTTTTTTTTTAGTCTGGGTTTAGATCATTACTGTGTGAAATGAGGGAGTAAAGAAAGAACATGTGAATACAGGCCAGAGAGGACACCTAATACATAACTTATTCATTTAGCTAAATATTAGCTTTGCACAACTTAGGTAGAACTAAAGTAATGTAAGCAAAAGTAAAACCACTGCTCCGTGCAGCCACCTCAAAAGATCTATACCTGCCATGTCTCTTCTAACAGTTCAAATAAAGGGGGAAAATGTACTTCCCTCATAAAATCAGTCACGGTGGATTGAAATGGATCCACGTGCCTACTGCAGTCTGTTGCGTGTACAGGGATCCCAGCCAATGTTGTTCATCCAGCATCCCGCGCTGCTCTGGGGCTCTGTCTGCGACCAGACAGGGCGAGTGCCCTGCTGACTGCGTAACATAATGCTGACGTGGTCAAATTGGAATCGCGGGGGCTATTGTTCCAAGGATGACAAAGGCTGTAATGTACATGTTTGAACTAACACACCTCCACTGCTGGTTTTTTTTTTTTTTTGGAAGGGGGGGGGGGTAGTGTATAGAGGGGCTGTCAGCTATCAGTTATCATGACAGTGCTTCTCTTTATATACACTGTGTTCCTCAAAGTTTTCTTGGTCACATCTGTTACGTTACTGTTTAATTGTACAATGTACTGCATGTTTTTAAATGGTAGGCTACAGATCACAACTCATAGGTAGAGCCAGTGGTGCTGTGGCGGGGCATCGGTATTCAAGATACATGGCAGCAGCACTGGTGGCTGGTTCTTCCTTCTGGAGCAGATGTGCAGTGGCTGTATTGCAGTGGGTCTGGCTGTTTCCGCTGAAAAAAAAAGTACAGCATTACTTCAAACACCCAGATCTGTGACAGAGGCAGCAGTGGGAAATCCAGGTTCAGAAAGTAAAAGTCCTCCCCAGTATTTTGTGCCAATCACCTGGATTTGTTAATTAGCATAATTCCTCAGCATGGAGGTAGAACTGATTAGTGAAATCAGGAGGATTGCTCTATATGCACAATATATCCCCATAACTAAGCGCAATATTGTGGCTCTACATATATTTTAACAATACCACATACTGGAAACCTAACATGCAACGAAGAACGTGAGAATATAATCAATATGGCACATGCGCAAAACCTTGGTTTAGTTTTAACCGCAGTGTTTATAAAATGAATCAACGGAACTTTAGATAAGTACCTGAGAATCCCACTAGGGGGAGTAAGAACGTTATCCCTTCTGCTTCAATTTGGTATCAACCCTTCCATTTCCACTGTTCATGAACATGAATCGTTTTTCGGTCAACGCTGACAATCATTTTAACAGCGTATTTGTCATACGATGAAAAATAATCTAAATTGTACATCGGAATTTCTCTCTCTAATAGAGCATACCCTGTTGGAGCGATCGTGGAAAAATGAGCACATTCCTGCACTGCAATATTCTTTTTTTTTTATTCGACTGCATATATCATGCATTTTGTGTTTAATTCATTGCAATCATCACAACAGCGACATTGCGATTGTTTTTAGATCCTAAGTGTGCCCAGGCAAATTGACGTTGATTCGTAACTGTCTTGAGACTCATACAGGTGAAAAGAGCATCTTTTCTCTCAGCCCCACCTTAAACTTTCCGAAATCCAATCAGAGGCGGGATAGTGTGTGAGGTCACGAGATGAGAACATGGAGCAGGTTGTCCGCTAGTAAACAATAATAGAGTGATTTCATGTCTGCAGGAATACAGATCGGATCTCGCAACAACTTCACAGTCGGAAAGTCAAGAAAGAATTCAATATTTGGGAACAGATGTGCCAATAGCGATTTTGGAGAGCATTTGGATTACCTGACTGCGACAAAAAACTAAGGAATGGCTTGTCTGATGGCAGCCTTTTCAGTAAATAACGCTGCAGTCACAAACTCCATCATAATGGTAAGATACCCAGTGTCAAATACAGTAGCTCTCATTATCGTTTTTTTAAATGTGCAAACTGTATTGTAATTGGTGTATACATATACATATAATAGAGAGACGCGTTTTGTATTTCCATTATCTTGATTAGAAATTCTGATAATCTCAAGACTTTGCTGTAAAATGCAACCTTGGAATTATGTCACAGTTTTGGAGTGACAACGTGATATCTTTCTAAGGAGTATCTTAAATCATTCTTCTGATTGCACTGTATGATGCCAGTATATTTTTTATTATCGTATTTCGTATTTAAACACTTAAAATAAGCTAAGTGAATGCCCCGTGGAATATAATGACAATGTGAGGCAAATAAAAGCGAAAGAACGTCATTCTCAATGCATTTAGTGAGATGAAAATTCTTTTTTTTTCCCTGCATGATAACTCCACGAAGCATCCGCGCGCCTGAAACCATCAGGATGCTTAAAATAGCACACCTGTGTCGATTATCTCAGGCGGGGGAGAATGAACTGCAGTAACCTATTTGAGCAGTCTCACTGTATATGTGGAGTATTGCAGTATTTTTACAGCGCCACGAAACTTCAAGGGTTTCTCGTTTCAGACTCATTTAACTGTTTTTAATCCGTCTGAGACCGAATTGCAATCGAACACATTTCTAGAGATCTACAGATTACATATACATCATATGGACATAGATAAATTCCCCTTGTTGTGCATACACAGTAGTCTAATTTGCATTCTATGCCGTAGGTTTTGCAAGTATGCTTATACAAAAGTTGGCAAACTGGTCGCACAAATGGTTTATTTACATTAAGAAGTAATAATTAGAAGTGAATTTACATCACTCCGGAAGGTAGGCTACAAAGTGCACCTGTTTTCCTCCGGTCTTAAAATAAATTCTGCCCGATAGTAACCCCATGCCGTCTGTTGATGGAAAGGATTAGGGTTAGTCTCGTTGTTTTTGAGCATGCATGCTCAACGAACAGTGTTCATCAAATCACATATAAGTAGATTTATGCTTGTTAATTAATGACATTAAGAGACCGATTGTGAAATCAATTAGTTCTGAAACAAACGTTTACTTCTGTGTATATCCATCGGTCAGTAAATTGCCATTCCAAATCAGAAATCAATTCAATCAAGTTAAACGGGTAAGTTGACATTATGGAATTTATATTTAACTGCAAGCCAAAGAACTGGAACGGAATTGAAAATTTTGAATGCAAATGAGTCATCTATTCATTTTAATTCGAACTACAATATATGCAAAGTAGCACAGTATTGTCTGAAAACGCTATGAAAAGGAACATACGGAAATTACTTCCCGTTCTGTGTAGTATAACATTTTATGTTACATTTCAGTGAAACATGCTTTTTACATGAAATGAACAATCATATTAAAGAAGAATTCTATTATGAATATTGGTGGGCATAGGAGCACCTTTTAAAACTGTTAGTAGGCTAATCTACATAAAGTCTTTACTAGTGTCCAAGGTGTTACAGTTAATGTTAAAGCATTTGAAATAACTGTTTGGCCCAGGTCCAATGGTCCCTCTTAATCACACTTACGACATGACTCTTGAACTCCCAATTAAAAAAAAAAAAAATTATTTTTTATTTTTATACATATCGAATTTCCTTATCTTTGTTTAATTTTCTCCTCAGAACACTAACGGGCCCCCCGACCTAATGCTGGACCCCAGGACCGTGTGCGTGTCGATCGACGAGGTGGTCTCCGGCAGCATGGGCAGCGCCCATCAGACTCCGCTGCTGCAGGGCCACCTCAAAAAGGTGGAGAACAACCTGACGGAGGCGCAGCGCTTCTCCTACCTGCCGCGGCGGCCCGCCGTCAACATCGAGTTCAACGACCTCTCCTACTCCGTCCCCGAGGGGCCGTGGTGGAGAAAGAAAGGTACGGTGCGGCGGCTTCGCCCAGCGACGCTTGGGCAGCGACTCGCCGTAGCAAAGACGTCGCTAGCCCAGGTCTTTTAGCTTTTATTATGATAAATGCGTCTTTCTAACTGGCCACGAATGTCTGTATTTCATATAAGCTCTTCTTAAAGCTCTTTGCGTGTGTTATAATTAATTAATAACACAAACTGATACCTCCTTGCAGAGAGAGCCTGAGTGAAAAAAAGACAGCACTTCATTTTTCTATCAAAAACAAGGAAAAGGGTACAAACCTCAACTGCACTAATTACTATTATTGAGAAGGCAGGAATGCTGTTTGCCAAGTTACACACTGGCAGGTCATACCCCATACCTGTGCAGCACTTTTTTTTAGGGCTTCTCACTGAAATGACTGCAGTTTAGTAGTACGTGTCCTACGTGGATTTTTCTGTACAAGGGACAATTCGTGAGACTGTGTTCCAGCTTTGTGTAACCCTGTTTCGGTCCATTTCGACAGCCAGCGCGTTAGGTGGACATTGTTTTTCAAAAGGAGCCTTTGTTGGGTTCTCTCAATAAAATAATCTGTTAATTATAGCGTTTGCACAGGTGTTTTTTCCCTGTCCGTCGAGGTGCGAGGAACTGAATCTCGTGCACGCAGGGGTTTAGAGCGAAGCCACCTGGTTTCGGAAATCCAATCCCTCCCCCCCATCCTCTATGGGAATGGGATGTAATGCACAGAGGTGCAATTAAGCCTTACAGAGAGAGAGACCTGATGTTATCAGCAGTGAGGTGAAATTCTGTACCGTGTTAATGGTTGACTTGCTGTGCTTATGGCTTGCATAGCTGACGGTTCCCAGCCCTTCCCTGGTGCATTCAGTGTGATGGCTTTTCTCTGCTTCCTTATGGAGAGCGCCTCTCTGAATGTGCGCTTCGTGCAGCTGAGCCAGATGTGTTGCTGATGTAACGGCACAGCTGGCTGCTCAGTTCCAGCGCGCTCTCTTTCTCTCTCTCTCTCTCTCTCTCTCTCAGTGAATTCCCCCTCTTCTCGAGCTCGTCATACCTGTCCGTATGTTCGCACGCACATGAGTGTTCTCTCTCTCTTTCTCTCTCTCTCTCTCTCTCTCAGTTCAGTTCAGTTCAGTTCAAATTGCTTTATTGGCGTGACATATTTCAGTATACGTGTTGCCAGAGCTTCATAAAACACAATGTACATAAAGTGCGGGGTAATGTCATCAGTCATAAACAAATGAACACAAATCCATGCAAATACATGAACTTAAGAATAATATAATGAAACGACAAATGACAATTCATTATAACTCTCTCGCTCTCACTCTCTCTCTCTCTCTGGCTCTCTCTCTGTTTCTCTCTCTCTTGCTCTATGTCACTCTGCTGGAGGTTCTCTGTGATGTTTGGGCAACAGCATCTGCATTTGCACCTCCATTGCAATACCCCTGAGCATACCGTCTGCTCTCACTCTCTCTCTATCTCTGTCTCTTTCTCATTCCCCTCTCTATTTAAAGGGCACCAAGAGCTGTCCCTCGAGCTGCTGCACTCCATGGTGGCCGTCAATCTTCTGCATCCATTTGGGGCTTGTTACGCCTTTATTTCCTTATTTCGGTCGGTAAACACAACAGCACGATCCCAGCGGAAGTGCTTTTCGCGGGACGTCCTGCGCCAAGCGGCCGTCCCAACGGGGCAGATTACTGAACGCCCCAAAACGCCCAGCGCTCGCCCGTGGTTTCGCCGCTTTGTAAAATCCCTGGGCGCACATTTAAAGCCGCGCCCTGTTTCCCCCGTTAATTCCTCACACCCCTCTGCCTGTGAAGCTACTTACACCGGGACACCCTTCGCTGGCCAAAGCTGATTTGTCATAACCTTAATTCTTCACCAGCCTTTGCTGCTTTAGCTGGGAAGAGAAGCTGTGCCCTGCAGCTTCCTCGCAGTAGAGAGAGACACCGTTGGGAAATCTGCTGTTCTCTCCATTTTTATCTTTCCCCTTTTTTTTCCTTTTTTCTGTGCGCGCTCCTGCAGAAATCACATATACCGCGATATACAGATTTTTTTTGGAAGATATAATGATAAATATAATTCAGACCTGCATGATATATCATTACATTACAGGCATTTAGCAGCCGCTCTTATCCAGAGCGACTTGCACAACTTTTACTTCATATTTTTACATCACATCCATTTATACAGCTGGATATATACTGAAGCAATGCAGGTTAAGCACCTTGCTCAAAGGTACAATGGCAATGTCTTACCCAGGAATTGAACCTGTGACCAGTTCCTTATCCATTATGATAGTGCCGCCATAGTTCCTTACCCACTGTATACTACAGTGCCATGTTGTGAGGATTTGGATGGAACATATCGCCATACGAAAGTTCTGAAGATTTGTATATGCATACAATATGTATAGGAATATCAATAATTATTTCTTGGCCGAGAATGCATGCATGCATGAACCAGCTTTCCAGGTCATGTGATCGAGGCGAAGATGCTGGGGGCGTTTAAGTCCAGGCTGGATACAGTGCTGGATACTCGCCAGTTTGTACAGAGCTGGCAAGTCTAGATGGGCCGATTGGCCTGTTCTCTTCATTATGTGCTCCTATGTTTTTACTGTTTTCTCGTATGGCACAAAGTGGTGCTGTCAGGACTGGCGAGGGAATGGACCCAAATGCAGAGAAAAAATACTCAAAATCCAAAAGCGTAAATCCAAACCGAGAGTCTTACTTTCAATAAGAACAAAAAACCAAGGAGATCAAAAACAAAGCCACGCAGGGCAAGTCTCCAAAAAAGACAAAGCAAATGTTCTTGAAACGCAAAAACAAAGAAAATCCAGAAATCCAAAACCATGCAAAAACAGAACTCGGGGCAGGGTAGAAAGCACTCAGGACAAAACACAGAGTCAAAAGTACACGTGGAAACACATACCGAAACACTATCAGAAACACAAGGATTCAGCACCCGAGTCAGGGAAGACAAGAACTTAAATAGACAAGACACTAACGAAACACAGGAGGGCACAAAGCACAATCAGACCAGAGAGGGAAGGGATAACTAGACACAACAACAACAACGACTGTTAGAGGTTCTGGTTGTTCCACAATGGGCATATTTGTCTTAATATAGTTTGGGTGCACTCATATACTGAGAAAAAAAGTCAGTCAGTCTCTACTGAGTAGTTCTCTGTACCCCCATGTGAAAGCACACAATGGGTTTACTTTGGTGTTCCTGTTTTTTGTACTCTAACTGCACGTCTTACCTTGTGATTTTCCATGGCCCTCTCCCGCCCAGTGTTTTAGTGTTTATTCTGTGAGGATTCTATCTGAGCTGAGGAATTGACAGTTTTCACCAAAGCAAAATGTCCTCGTTATTGTTTGCCTTTGAATGTCTTTTATAATCTTCCCGGGCCTTGTTAACGGTGCTGTCATGTGAAACAACTCACTGTGTGTTTAAAAAAAGGCTTTTAGAAAAGAAGAAAGAAAAACTATCACCCTGACTAAAAGATTAAAAGCCCCATTATACAAACTGAAAACTAAAAATGAATAATTTTAGGCTGCTGCTCTCGTACATAATAATTTGAATGAGGTCTTAGTCTCACGGAGGCAAGCTTAGTCGCGCAAACTCGGATGAGAAACACCCTTGCCACTGGCATACTGAAGTCAACCATATTCATATATAGGGGCCTCAGTTTGCTATATTTGGTTTTAAGCCTTTATTTGCCCAGTGCAATGTCATGTTCTGGAGACTGTGTGATTTTAAAAAATTAAGCTTAGAACAGGCCTATCTGAAATGAACATTGTCCAAAGAAAGGTTTTTTTTTTCCAATATCCAAGAGACATTATTTGAAATGACGGTGTGACCGGTCTGACAATGTGGCCAGCCTGCAATTTAAACGGTGTGGGGTTATGCAGAAATCAGTGATTGGCTGGCAGCAGCCAATTGGAGCTTCAGTAGGACTTTCAGAGAGACGTTCAGCAACGCATTATTAACAAAATAGTTTGTGTCAGTACTAAGAGCAAGAGTTTAAAGTCTTTACAGCTTTTAGACAATCTTGCGAGCGCCAGTGCAGCACTGACCTCCAGCCAACAGGATAAGAAATGACCCCTCGAGGAAGCCTGTCCTCAGGGTTCCATGTCCCGCTGAGGTGAGGGTATTTCCCTTATCGAAATGGAACATACTGTAATGTATTTATAAATATATGGACCTATGTGGAAAATACAACGATAAATGTATTGCACAAAAGTGTAATATATTACTTTATCTCTAAGTGGCGATAATTAGCATATTTGCCAATATACTAACTGCAGCAACATATAGATAATAGATTTATTTCGGTATATTTTGCAGCATATTCCAGTTCCGTGAGGGTTGGGGCAGACACATTCAGGGCTAATCCAGCAGGACATGCGGTCTGCGAGAGGCTAGGAAGAACAGCTGTTAGCATCAAGGCACAGTGCTGCAGACTAATGAAAGGGTGACCTGACATGTCATGGAGTCATTAAGAGCAATGGAAAAGGGGTCAGACCCATTGAAGACCCCAAGGCCATGCAGCTGACAGTAGACCTCCCCAATTCATCAACGGTATTCCATTTTTTTTTTTTTTTTTTAAATCAATGGAGAACCCCTCAAGCAGGAGCCAGGAAATGGTGGAATGTTAACAGAAAAGCCAGGAAAAACAGTCCTGAAAGGATGGCGTTGCATTGTGTGATGACAGGGTCCCTGAGTGGGTTATCGAGCTTTTTCAATCATATTGTGTAACAGCTTAATGTGGGTCACGGCATCGCTGCCGTTGGATTTTTTAGTTCCCGTTTTAACACTTCAAAGGCAAAACACTGAGGAAACGGTCCAAACGAACGCTGTTGACTTCATGAGCATCTTGGTCTATTTTTGAAACAGTGCAGCCCCTGGACTCTCTGTCTCTCTCTTTTCTCTGTGAGAAGCAGCTGAATTCTGTGCTGAGCCGTAGCACTGCAGCAGACAACTGCATGAGTCGCTCGGGAGCGGTTACTATCGATCAACAAACTGTAGTAACCCCAGCCAGTGTGGAGGGTGGGGGTGGGGAGGGCGGGGGCTTAATAAATAGCCTTCCCTGATTGGCTGTGCTGTAGCATGGATGAGCCAGCGAAGGATGCTCAGTGGGAGAACAGGTGATTCAGCTATTCAGTATTGGTGCGATTTAACTTTACGAAACACAGAACACGGTTATCTCTCTGTTCTCTGGAAAACCTTTTGCTTAATCTATGGCTGCCTGTATTTTCAGATTAGTACGCTTTTATATGGTCACATGTGAACTGATAATGTTCAATTTTAATGTGGGGTAAAAATACAGCAGTCGTCATTCTTTGACCATAAACCATTACAAAAAAAAGTTCAAAATCTTCATTCATGAGGTGAAACATTGCCTTTTCTACATTCTACAAATACAGTTACATTAAACAAAAGATTTTACATTCTGTTAAAATCCCTTTGATGATACAGACAATGTCACATTGAATTAAATCACAGTAAGGTGTAAGATGAGGCAGAAGGTTCTCTGCTCTCATCGGAGCAGAACAGAAACGAGCACGTGTGCCTTTGTGCTTCACCTTGTGCAAGCCTTAATGCGGGCATATGCCCTGGTAGCGTAGGGCGGGCTTAATGCATGGGGACATAGGCCACTGTAAGCTGCTTTGCTCTGCCAAGGATTAAACTAGCCTCGCGGAACGTTTTCATAATTGTGCGCTTCTGATATAATTCCCAGCGCAACATTGGTGCGAAGAAGGAACCGTGTAACTGCACGTAGGTTCCCGGCAAAGGCACAGGCGGAGCCCGAATGGACGGTCCAGCCCAGTCACTGACCTGACAGATGTGCGTAATGGTAGAACGAGGGATGAAAAAGGCTCAGGCAAGCTTTCTGCTTGTAGCCCAACCCTCAGTTAAACTGGTATCAATCTTTTAAGTTTAAGTCTCTGTGAAATGACATCCATTTTGGCTCGACCCTCTCAAGGTTTCCTGTGTGGCTGCACAAATGTATCCTCTCAAAATGCAGCAACTGTCTTCCAGTGATTTCAGGTGCAGAGCTGAAATCTTCCCCCAGTGGTTAGAAGAAATGAGCGTGCCTATTTTTGATAAAATCCAAGAGGGGCATAGAAAATTGGGTCGTTTTTTATATTGACTGTCTCTCTGGGGTAAAATTCCCTTCACAGTCCATGCCAACGCAAGTGACAACACATGAGAAAGGACAGCGTGGTATTTGTAGGAAAGGATCCATGCTGAGATTTTTTTTATTTTTTCAGAGAGATGTTTCAGGGACAGTACAACTGAAATTTCAGGCTTTGTCTACTGCTCCTGGATTGGACGTGAACGTGACAGTGGTGTACTGTGAGAAACAACCACAATCTGATAATCTCATTTGCCTTCAATATTTTGTTGTGAAGATATATCAGAACTGATGGGACACTTCTATGATGTGTTCAGAAATGAGAGATAATGGCAATGAGATTTAGGGCAGCACACAATGGGTGTTTATCTCACAATATAGTAAGCATAAGATTGGTATTATAAAAAAATCTGCTGGCATGCATAATCGGTGCAGGGATTTCACAAGCCTATGCTTTTGTTGAATGTTGTAGAAAGGTGGTTGATGAAACTAGGCAAGATATGACTTTTCATTATTTTCTTCACCTACACAATACACTTCTTTACAGCGTTGTATCTAGAATCACACTCCAGTAAGTTTCGTTTTTCAACAGTACAACACAGAAACAGTTCTAGTGTGTTACAGAAGAGAGGGCTGGTTTCAAGTGAGTGCTCTGACACAGATGCAAGCTGTTGGGATTTGCTGATCAGTTGGGAGGCTGGCTGTGCTATTTTTTGTCCATTTAATCCAGACGGCATAGTGAAATGCCTGCCTGGCTCCAGCCTCGCTGGCAGTTTCCATCAAGCCCTCCTTGATTTGCCTTGACGCCCTGCGGTGTGAGAGCCAAAATGGCCGCACCCCCCGTGCTCCTTCACGTGCCTTTCCTTTTAAACCCCATTGTCCTGTTCTCCTGTGAGGCTGGATCGCTGCGATGAAGCTGACCATGCATACAATATGACAATCTCATCTCTCAGCGCCTTTATTTTTATGCCTGCTTCCCCCCTGCTCTGTGATACCAACCCTGTGACCCCGTGCTTGGGGACTCGTATGTTTTTGTAACAGGGACAAAGGAACATTTTTTAGGCGAATTTAGTGGTCCCAAACATCTCAGTTTCCCTTTTCTTTGTCGCTGAAATTTTACTGTCAAGCCAGCAGTGCCGATTACGCTGCACCCAGCTATTGTTTCCACAAAACCAGCCAGGATCATTGAAAACATTGAATTATCATTAGACTGGGTGGGATTAAGGCTATCCACTTAAAAGTCTCAAAGAAATTAACTAGGAAGGCTGGTGCCAATCTGTATTCTGATTATAGTAATTATTGCTTTGCCTCAGAAATGCAGTAGATGGTGTGGTTCTGATTATTTGAGGATGAACTACAGATGTATAATTGCCAGGCAGTTCCACCTTGTAATACCAATTCGGTTGTTTAGTATATTGTTCTTAGAGCGGTGTTTCCTTACATTGACCTACTTTCCCCCTCAGTCTGGTCAAAATAATGATTATTAGATGCCAGTGTCTGTTTTAAATGGTCTTTTGGGGGTTATAAGAACTCCTCAAATGAGTAGTGCAGTCAGTGGTATCATATGAGGAAGGAAAGTTCCTAGGGCCCTGTCTGATAGGGGCCCTCAAAAAATTGCACTGTAATTGTACAGAGATGTGGTGGGACCCAATGTGAGATCTTCTCATGGGGCCCAAAATCCCTGCCGGCGCTCCCATATTGTAGTTGCAGCCTAATCAAAATAAAGGCCTTTGAGGCCAAAATATTTAGTTTTTCAGGCATTAAAAAAATGCCAAGCTGCTTATGAGATGTTCAAAACAACCAAGCCAAAAACATTTGGAATACTGTCACGTAAGTGCATTAGGTAGTACATTCTTGGAACTGCTCTTTGTAAAACGCTAAAATGTACTGCACAATAGAAGTTGTTTCTTTCAAAGTACAAATGAACCACCTCTTCCTGCCATTATAAACCCTGTAACCCATTTGGTAAGGGAATCCATTTAGCTGACGGATTAAAAAGGTAGAGTTGTGTTGGTCAGAACGTGACAGAAAACAGTCGGTTTTATTATTTTAAGTCAGAGCTGCTTGGCAAAGTTTCCTTGCATTCATCACATGGTCACACACTTGCTACCTTATATTCCTCATTTTCTGTAATCACTCTGCTGCTCTAATCACTTAAAACATAAATTTAAACTGAAAACATCAGTTTTTTAAGGCTGAAAATGATTTCTACCTGTTATTATAAGCGATAGAGGTTATTTTAATATATTTTAAACAGATATCGTTGTGTTTTCTGTAACATATCCTGGTGGGTATGTTGTATTTTCTGGCAGCTCTCTTTGTTATAAAGACACTGGGGCTGTTCCAGGAAACAGTTCCTGTTGTTTAGTTTACAGTTATGCTTAAACATTCATTTGTAATTGGAGCTTGATGTTTGCATGTACCTCAACTTCCAAGGGTGAATAACATTATTCCTGGAAAACTTGAAAAGTAATCATTCATCCTGGACAATTTGAAAACGAATTGCATGGAAAACGTTTTGTCGGACAGATCAAGCCCATGCCAGCTCTCTAGCTCCAGTCACACCATTTCAAGGTGTCTTATTTATTCACAGAGCAATTTGAGGTGTGAAGAGCAGGCAGAACCACACATCTGGGAGTATGTCTTTGCAATTATTGATTTTAAACAGGCTTTTCTTGGTCATATCCCAATTTGTATTACATAAACTAACACTAGTGTCCTTCTCTTTGGTGGATCACCCTGAATAACAGCAATCACTAAATGATTGTATAACTGATGAAATGCAATTTTAGCAGTGAACTGCAGTTTTGCTGAGGCTGAAACCAGTGAATTCCCCTCTCTTTCTCCGAGCTCGTCATACCTGTCTGTACGTGAGCACACTACATGAGTGTGTGCATCTCTAGCTCTCTCTCTCTCTCTCTCTCTCTCTCTCTCTGTCTTTCCACTGAGAGAGACAAGAGCGAGACAGCGAGAGAGAGAGCCGCGTGCTGGAACAGATCCCTATCTGAAGGAGGACAGAAAAGGTCAGAGGTATTTGGGTGTTGCTTGCTCTGATGGATTGTGGATGAAAATCCAATTACCGCAGGCTGGGAACTACCGCTATCAACAGGATTAGCGAGCTGCGGCATAGGAGGTTACTGTAGGGCATTCACTGCCCCCAGAGGTCTTGGGGCTGCGGTTTGTTTGTTCAGTTTTCATATCCCAGCAGCACACTGGTAATTAATACTGGGCAACACTTTATTTGACAGTGGTCGTCATGACATGGAAATAAGGGTGTCATTAACGTGACATAATGCCTGTCATGAAGTGTCATGTTGACATGTCAATGTGAAATGCTGTTGGTACAGCACATAGATGTCACATGGATAGATGGAATAAAGTTAAGGTGAGTTTAAAGATACAGTATATCTGTCAATATCTGAACTCATCCCAACATACATATAAAATAGTATAAACTCATGCCAAGGCACGCTGGCACACAGTGACATAGCTTTCAACTAACTATTCACATAGTGCTTTTCAAATGTCATGGTGAATCAGTGTTATGACACCCTGGTCATATTGAGCCTTCTATGCAGTCTGTTATGTTGGTTATGTCATGACCCAACCTGCAGATTGTGCCATAACACATGTCATAGTTATGAATGGACATGACACTTCATGACCGTTATTATGTCATGGTAATGATACTGTCATTTCCATGTCATAACAAGTGTTACCAAGTATTAATTACCAGTGTGCTACCGAGATGTGAAATAAAGTGTGTCCCCAATACTTACGTAACATGGACCTGGTGTCATAATAAATGCTTTTATTGCTTATTCTTTTTCCCTAAAGACCTTTTCTTCAGAGAATGCTTCCTGATTTTCTGCAGTATGCGCGTTTACATTTACAAAAGAATACAGGAATGCATTAGCAGGGGGATACAACTGAAATGCATTGAACGATCTACACCAATGGACCTGGCATGCCTACAATCCCATGAGCCCTGGGCCAGTTTGAAGCGAAGATTGTGAGTTAAATGCAAGAATTGGCACACAAATGCAAGAGTGTGTGACTTTCACCCAGAGAACACAGCAGGTGCCCCTGTTCACCAGAATAAAGAGGTCTCTGTTCTTGGGGTGAAGCTGAGGGTGTGGGTTGGGGGAGGGGGAGGAGTGAAACTCCCAGCAGGTAGACCTGTATCAGCCAGGGTCTCATTCCCCTTTGTGGTGGATGGAAGGCTCAATGGCCCCGCCTCTTTATGTTCTGGGTTTCAGGTTACAAGACCCTGCTGAAAGGCATCTCTGGGAACTTCACCAGTGGAGGGCTGGTGGCCATCATGGGCCCCTCCGGAGCCGGGAAGTCTACCCTCATGAACATTTTGGCGGGCTACCGGTGAGTAAGCGCAGCGGAGGGGAATACACGGGAGGCATCTCAAAATGGAGGCCACTGACTATTCATTAATAACCAACTGCTGGACTCAATGGAGGGCTCAATGGTTTGGTTTGGGTTTGAAATTGCTAGTTGTATCAAGTTCATTATAATTAATTATTGGTTTTGCTGTAATTTGAGCAAGCTTTAGCAGGATAATTTTCTGACTTATTCCTCAAACACTGGAATTAAATATTGATAACATCTGCTTTAACTGAATTAGTATCCCTTGGGTTAAAATGGGACCATCATGATATGAGCACAGAGGTACTGAAATGAGAAACTATGTATTTATTCGTTTTTTTTTTATTTTTTTAAATTCATTTATTATTAGAGAGACTGGTATGAAGGGGGAGATCCTGATCAACGGACAACCTCGTGACCTCCGCTCTTTCCGGAAGGTGTCGTGTTACATCATGCAGGATGACATGCTCCTCCCACACCTGACAGTGCAGGAGGCCATGATGGTAAGGGCAGACAGGTCAGGATGCTGTGATGGCAAGGGCAGAGAGGTCAGATCATTCAGGCGTGATGAAAGGGCACACTGCAGAAACTTGGCAGGCAGTTGGCATAGGAAACAGATTTTGCTTGATACAAACAAGTGAGTATCTGCCAGGGTTTTTGACCTCTTCTTGTCCACAATGACTTATAATGGAATGGCAAATCCCATTTCTAGGCCTGTGGCTTGCTTGAACCATCCACTGAAATGCTACCAGCCGTTACTCTTTTCACTTAGCAGCCCAGCACTCTGCTGTGTTGTGTGAATGTGCATTAGCCACAGGGGACAAGTCGATGCTCACAAGTCATGTAGAAAGGGTACTCTGTGTGAGAGAATTAATGTATGGTGACACATCAACGATCCATATGAACAATTTAATCTCTTTCCTGCTTTCAGGTGTCGGCTAACCTTAAGCTTCAGGAGAAGGAGGAGGGTCGGAGGGAGATGGTGAGCATCCCACTGTATTCTTAATGATCAGCTGCCAAATATTGTTACACAACCTTCATCACTCTGAATGGCAAAGTACTTTTTGAAGCATATACTGTGCTTCTACCGACAGATCTCTGTAGGATCTCTGTAAATGGCACATAGCATAGGTCAAGTCCATTTGCATTCACTCAATACAGGAAAATATGTATACTGGGTCAAATACGTATTTGTTTTGGATTCAAACACTTTTCTGTGCTCTATTGATCTTGCCTGGTGTAATTGAGCCTGCCAATATGAGCAGAAGGCTGGCTTTGCACTTTTTGAGAGTATTTCATTGGTTCCAATGCATCAGACAAGATCAATGAAGCGTAGAAAAGTATTTGAATCAGAAACTAATACGTATTTGACCCAGGTCTGACAGGAAATGTATTTAAATTCAGTTCACGGACTGAAAAATGGCCATAATGTTCTGTGGGGATTTTTCGGTCCGTTAATTAAATTTGAGTTCATTTCCCGAATCAGAACCCCAACCCTGTTGTCCTGTCTGTGCCGCATAGAAGTTTGGGAAAGTGACAGTTGGTGTGACTGACGCATGTTTCAGGTGAGGGAGATCTTGACCGCCCTGGGACTGCGGGAGTGTGCCAAAACCCGCACGGCCAACCTGTCAGGGGGACAGAGGAAGAGGCTGGCCATCGCCCTGGAGCTGGTCAACAACCCGCCCGTCATGTTTTTCGATGAGCCCACAAGGTAAGGCCATAACACCCTCCCACTCATCCCAATCTGGTTGAAGGGGAGATCATGAGCATAGACTGGGGTCAATTCCATTACAGCTCATTCAATTAAGAACATTAACTGAAATGAACCAAAAACACCCCATAGAACACATGTGCATTTTTAAAAATGGAATTTTGAATTAATTACATGTATTGAATTGTAATTGAAATGACCCTAACCACAGTATAGACACTACACACATGTACATTCTGGTAGTTGTGTAGAGTGCCTGTGTTCAAGCTCAAAGACATTCAGGTTACATTTCAAATACAATGATCGGTCATGGTATCTTTATTTTTTTTTTTTGCACCGATCTTTGGTTGTTTTATTATTTTTGCGTGTACAAAAATGTTTTGTGAATGCTAAAGGTCTTAGTAAATCAGGCCTCTCTGTGTCTCTGCTTAAGAAATCATCAGTAAAGTTAAGCCTCGTCTAATTGGATTGGAGAAACAATTAATATTTCATTCTCTGTCCCATAAGGCCCGAGGTAAGGGATATGAACCCACTTCAGGGAACTGAAGAGTCCCTCTGGCCTCTGTTAAAGCCCAGAGCTCCCTCCCTGTCTGTCCCTGCAGACTTCCCTCCTGCCGAATTAACAAAGTGCATGTCACTCCATTACAGAAGAATACGTTGTACAAGAAGAGAGCTCTGGCTCTGGCCTTTACAGAATTATTGCAAGGGTTCTATCGTGTCTAATGGACCTGTTGACGTCAGACATTTACGCCTCCCTTCCCTTTCCCAGTTAGGATTTGTCTGAGCCCCAGAATGAGTCACGTGTAAGACTGGTGCTCTGTCTTTCTCCTCAGACCTCACCTCCATCACGTCTCCCGTTATATTAATACAGTAATATGCAGCAGCTCCAATCCGATCAGACTCCTAATCTCAGTTTGACGTGGACGTGATAACCTGCACATGCCATGACAGGGCCCTGGGGGGTTACCAACGGGCGTGGAGAAACACAAGCTCTCTTTGCGTCAGATGGAGCAGATTAAGTGTATTGTCAAGCAAACACAAAGAGCGCCCGATGTTGAGGAAACAGATGCGTCGTGTTGGGAAATAGTGTCGATTAGCTGCCGGTAAACCGTAATTGGACGAAATCCCATCGTCACCTGAGCGATATCTACTGCGGGATTTTCTCTTTTGCCGTTTATTTAAATCCCACAGCCAGCTTTTACAGTCATCATGTGACACAGTGTTCATTTCAGACAGCTGCAGGTGTTTGCAAATAATAACTGGAGTTATTCTCAATCCTCGCGTGTCACCTTGCTACGTGAAACGTGTCTGTAACGGTGAACCAGGAAGAGCTCTCTTGCCCGTGCTCTGACCCGCCCCCGGCCCCACCCCTCTCCCCTCTCTGCTGCAGCGGATTGGACAGCTCGTCCTGTTTCCAGGTGGTCTCTCTCATGAAGGCTCTGGCCCAGGGCGGGAGAACCATCATCTGCACCATCCACCAGCCCAGCGCCAAGCTGTTTGAGCTCTTTGACAAGGTAAAGCCCAGAGAATGTCTCACCAAAGTTACCCTGGTCTAGCGTCAGATGGTGATAGTGATAATAATAATAGTAACAATAATAATAATAATAATGATAATTTGATTGGCCCACAGCTGTATGTCCTGAGCCAGGGGCAGTGCATCTACCGGGGGAAGGTGTTCAATCTGGTCCCATACCTCAGGGAGCTGGGCCTCAACTGTCCCACATACCACAACCCGGCAGACTTTGGTAAGTCTGCCTTAATCACATCATAAAGCAGTGCCTACATAGCATGGACTAGAGGAGTCAATATTCCTCCATTGTCCTGTCATAAATGCTGTTACTCAAGATCTGCTCTGCAAACAAATCTACTTGCCTCATTTTTTGATAAGGCGCCTTAAAATAAGATTGCCTCTCATGATGTTTTCTCCTTTTAAAAAAAATACTTTTTCAAAAATACTTGTATCGTATTTGAAGATTTTAGACAAGGAAATGTCATTCATTGCAGAATAGAACACGTGTGTTTATTTATTACAAGAAAATGCAGAAGGAAGTTGATCTCACGGGTCCTCATTGTAAAATATCAGATCTTGATCTCCTCTCTTGCCTGGCTCGGGGTTTTATCGGTGGGGCTGCTCTTAAACCTGTCTGCTTCTCTGGGTCGCAGTGATGGAGGTGGCATCGGGGGAGTACGGGGACCAGACAGCCAGGCTGGTGAAGGCCGTGCAGGAGAGGAAGTGCGAGAAGGACTACAAGACGGAGATCCACAGGGACGGCCCTCTCAACCCCTTCCTTTGGCACAGACCTTCGGACGAGGTACGGGCCACACATGCCGAGGGGGAGATTTGGGGGGAATAGGCAGCGAGCTCATTAAACATTCACACACAGACAGCAGATGGATTGTTCTGATTGGCTATAAATCAGCGGGCACTGTGCCTCACAGGAGTGAGGGGGTCTGACATGCTAGTTTAATTCAGGGGGGTACTGAATTGGTTTTTGAACCCCCGGCCCGTACATGCAGGGTGCTGACATGTCCTCATCCTCCCCTCCCTCAGGACTGCTCTTCTGGAGAGGGCTGCCACAGCTTCTCTGCCAGCTGCATGACTCAGTTCAGCATCCTGTTCAAGAGGACGTTCCACAGCATCATGCGCGATTCGGTGAGCCACCTGCTGGACACAACCGCACACTGCACCTGGCTACATCCCTTTAAAATGGCTGGGAAAACACCACACAGCTGGGCATCTCACAGCAATAGCCAAACTGCCAGTAATGTAGTAATGACTAATGGCACCGTGAGCTCATGACATCAATAATTAAGTTGTCTGCCTTTTTATACGGGTCACAACTCATTTATTCCTGCAAGGCCAAGACCATCCATCTTGATATTTCTTGTTAGTGAGAGATCTTGAACCTTTGAAAAACATAGTGATGTGTTATTCTGTCAGTGTGCCCAACCACTTTATTTTTAGGCATGTACTGCATTTACAATTAATTTCAATCAGGCAAAAGAAAAGGCAGGCTTAGTAGGTTCTTAGCTAAAACAACATGTTGCTGGATCCCAGGCTAAGATCTTCTATCCTGTTCATAACTTGTTGATCTTGAGCTTCATTATGTAATGTAATTTTTTTGGTGTGACAGAGACAGTCACTACTACAGAACAGCTTACACAATTTCAGCATTAACCACTGCTGAATATGTTATGAAAAATTCCATCTTAGGTAACCTAGTGAGGCATTGGCTGATCCACTGTCCAGATACAGTCCAATCTTTATATGCAAGTCCAATTCCATTAATGCTACACACAGTGTACCTCAATATTAGGTAATTTCAGTTGGATTGTCTAGAAATCATCAGCAACCAGCTGTATTTTTCCAGCTTTCCGGCCTCCATAGGAAATAAAGCTGTAGGTCCACACAGGTCCTGATCCCCAGTTTCTCCTCTCCCTCCCAGGTCCTCACGCACCTCCGCATCGCCTCCCACGTCGGGATAGGCATCCTGATCGGGCTCCTCTACCTGGGCATCGGCAACGAGGCCAAAAAAGTGCTCAGCAACTCCGGCTTCCTGTTCTTCTCCATGCTCTTCCTCATGTTCGCCGCCCTCATGCCCACCGTGCTCACCTGTGAGTATGCCCGCAGGGCTCCCGCGGTGTGATGTCATCAGTCAATTGTGATGTCACAAGTGGCATCTGAAGCTGAAGATGCCTCTCTTTCTCCCTGTCTTGCTCTAGTTCCCCTGGAGATGGGTGTGTTCCTCAGAGAACACCTGAACTACTGGTACAGCCTGAAAGCCTACTACCTGGCAAAGACCATGGCTGATATTCCCTTCCAGGTAGACTAACACAATTTTGTCTCTAGAAAGTGGCCATTTTAGTGCAAGAAGGAGCCTGTAGGGTGGCCATCTCTCAAGGCGTATCAGGCCATCCGCCGTGGACGAGGATTCAATTTCCCGCCATTACACTTTCTCAGCTGTGTTTCCTTCTGTTTGTTGCCTCTTCTTTCTACCTGACTGATTAAAGTTTAAACATGAAAGGAGAACATAATGTCTCACTCTCCTTTTAAAAAAATACATTCAAAAAAGGGCCATCGGGGTTATCCCGTGCTATAAACTTGTTCATGCAGAAACTATGAGAGGAGAGCAATCGACAAGATGGGAGCATATGCTAGCACAAATCAAATAGTTTTAAGAGCGATGTGGTTCCTCGTTGCCTGATTTAGACAAATCCCCCAACGGCATTGCATAACGAGGCTCTGCCACAGCAGAACCTCTGTGGGACTAATTTTACCATCTCCCTCCCAGAGGACAGTCCACCGGAATGCAGTGGAAACTTTGGAATAGATGTTTCATTCAATCTGGCGGAACAGCATTTCTTGTTATCCCTCGGTTCATCTTTCTGCCAAATTACACATGTGCATACTCACTCATTACATTACAGGCATTTAGCAGACGCTCTTATCCAGTGCGACTTTTTACATTGCATCAATCTATACAGCTGGATATATACTGAAGCAATGCAGGTTAAGTACCCTGCGTAAGGGTACAAGGGCAGTGTCCTTCCCAGGAATCAAACCTATGACCTTTAGGTTACAAGACCAGCTCCTTACCCATTATACCCACCACTCATACCGTCAATTGGTGTACTACTATACTTTAAAGTATTTAGCCATCGCTGCTACAACCTGTAAAAAAATCCAGGTTTCTCACAGTATATTATAAATCACGTGACTTTTATTTTATAATGCATTACATTGTGTCATCTTTCTACAGCAAATACATTTGGGGAGGCAGCAAATAAAATCTACTACACTAGCTTCTTTTCTGGTGCTTAGTGTTTTTGAAAACCCTGATGAAAAAGCCCATCAAATGCTAATGAAGGTCAAATAGGCTGAAACAACTGCCTTCTAATTACACAGGTGCGCTCTCTCTCCCTCTCTCCCTCCCCCTCTCTGTCGGCAGGTGGTGTTCCCTGTGGTGTACTGTAGCATCGTGTACTGGATGACATCACAGCCTCCCGAGGCCGTGCGTTTCCTCCTCTTTGCGTCCCTGGGGGTGATGACCTCACTGGTGGCCCAGTCTCTGGGGCTGCTGATTGGAGCAGCGTCCACGTCGCTACAGGTGAGGACGTCAAGCTCCATCACACCGGAGGGCTGTTACAGCATGTCCGTGTGTATTCAACATGAATACAGAGCGGTGTGCTGCATCAAAATAGGTCTATTTTTTTACATAGGGCAGAAGAAATATTGCAAATAATGTAATGTACTTAAACAGCTGGGTCACCTCTTTTGTCTTTAAGGGGCTGGTGTGAGAGTTTACATAGAATTTATATATTTTAAGGGAAGCTACTCCAATGGCTATATTTTAGTTATTCTTATTTAGCATTAATATTATTCAAATTATTTGTTTCATGCATTTAGGCTCAGCACTGTGGTTTCCACATCTGTCACTGACATGACGATGCAATGCGTTTCAGGTGGCGACGTTTGTCGGTCCGGTGACTGCCATTCCTGTGCTACTATTTTCCGGGTTCTTTGTCAGTTTTGACACCATACCCAAGTACCTCCAATGGATATCCTACATTTCCTATGTCAGGCAAGTGGACTATGTCTTATTGTAGTCAACTTCATTCGCATCGTTCCATTAAGAGAAGTGGTTTTGGAAAGACTGAAAATCACAACCGTGCTCAAAGTATAGTTCTTATCTACTGTTTTTATCTACTTTATCTACTCAAAGTACTCCAAATATACATTTTTTAAAGGTCACCTATTTCCATATATTTCTGTAAATTCTGAAAACAGTGTTGGACAACCAATGTATATTGAAATAGAAATTCTACAATATGTGTGTAAAATGTAGCAGATACAGTAGATATTTCAATAACTTAATAGTCTATGGTATAATGGCATGGTAATTATAAATACTCATTTAAAATAAGTAAAAAAAAGGTCTTTGCTCTTTGCTCCCTGCAGGTACGGGTTCGAGGGCGTGATCCTGTCCATCTACGGGCTGGACCGCGAGGACCTGCACTGCGACAAGGACGAGACCTGCCACTTCCAGAAATCAGAGGCTATCCTCCGGGAGCTGGACGTGGAGGACGCCAAGCTCTACATGGACTTCCTGGTGCTGGGCGTCTTCTTCCTCGTGCTCCGCCTCGTCGCCTACTTCATCCTGCGCTACAAGATCAGCGCGGAGAGGTAGACCGTCTCGGGGGGGGGGACCCCCGAGCGCTGCAGCCGCCCCCCCAGACCCCGGAGAGATCCGTCGCCCCCGTTGAGGGCCCGGTTCACACACCGTACAGGCCCCCGGACCCTGATCTTTAAAGCGAAGGCAAAAAAAAAAAAAAAAAAACGCGTACAAGCCCACGTCTGTTTGTATGTGTGTGCGTGTGTGTCTGTATGTGCCTGTGCGTACGTCGCGTGTACCTGTGTCTGCGCCTGCTTTCCTCATTGGGGAAGTAACTGAACAAAGCAAAGTTTTCATTTTGAAAACTGTGCTTCACCTGCGCAGGTTTCCTGGATCCAAATTATCCACTGATGTGCTTTGGTCTGAAAGGTTTGCAGGCACGGTAGTACTTGAAATGTGATGACTAGATTTGTCGAGAGGAACACGGTTGCTACACTTACATGCAGCTTGTCCTGAATGAGGAAAAGGATTTTTCTCTCGCCAGTCCTGCTTTATTATCCATGGAGAGGTGACTTTAATGTCACTGAGAGCTAAAACTCACGATTTGAAAAGATTTAACTGGGCTAATTTAGAACACTCCGGGTGTCTGCTAGAATAGAAATGACACTCCTAATACACAGGCATTTCAGTCAGCATGTGATTGGTACTCTGAGTGGAAACTGCCTGTTGGTGGCACGCTAGCCAGCTTATGGTAAGACCAGGGCTAGCTAAAATCACCTTACATTTGGAGTGCCATTTCCATCTCTGCATCTGGTTCACGATAGTCTACAGTAGCATAGACTCTGTAAACAACTTGGATGTTGCAGTATGTTCAGAGTGCACAGTCGTTCTGCTAGACCTGCTCATATAAAACAAGTAAGTATGGCTGGGCACCTGACTCCCAAACTTTATATTGCCAAGAGCTGGTCTCTTTGTGCATTTTGTAGAACTGCCTGATAGATCTGCCCGTTTTTGTCGGCATGGACGGAGCCGTCCAATTAAAACTTGCCCAGTCCTCTACCAAACTGGCTCCTGCTAACATAACATGAACCAATGGCAGCTTGTTTGTGTTAAATCCATACCAATACATTTCTCCAGAGTTGGGTCTCATCGCACATGCAGTGTTGTATTGAAAATGTGTTCAGTGAGACAGGGAGACTGAAGTGTCTCAATACAGAGAATAGTTTTACAGTATGTATTTGGTATTTAAAAAGTCAGGTTTGTTTTCATTTGAGATATGACTAATCAAAACTGCCTTTAATTACCCACAGTTCTTCATTATGATATGCTATAAACTGATTTTCATCACTCATCATGCCAGATGATTCAAGTTTATTTCCTGTATGAAAGCAACTTTTTTAAATTTTTTATTCAGTGTACAAATGTTCCTGCATGTTACATACTGTAAAACTGCTGTCCCATTGTGCTTGGGACTACAGTTTTTTTTGTTGCAATAAAGCATGTATGACTTCTTGGTCCCCAAAGACATGCCACATATCTCAGTATAGGAGTATCTCTTGGTCAACAATTGCCAAAAATAAATTAATACATTAAACAGACAGCGTTAGTAGGACATACATAATGAATATAATTTTGTACTTAATTTGTACAAGCTTTTCTATGCCCAAAAATGACAAGAGATCACTGCAAGGTATTTGATCGTACTTTGTTGTCTATAATACAAAAATAACTTCATTGTTAAACTCCTGTTTAAAATGGCAAGTATACATATGATGTAATATGGATATTTTACTTTTTCAAGTCTTGAGAGGGAACTGACAGTATAATTGTTGGGGGAAAACAATAAATTGTTTACATTGATAAATAAAGCAAAAGTCAATGCAAAGTTCTTCATTTTTTAGTTGAAATGGACTTGATCTCTGTTAAACAGTAATGTTTTTTCTCTCTCTCTCTGATATTTGAATTTCTGGAAAATATATGCTTTAATGTCACATATAACAAACCTTTTCTCTTTTAACTGGTTTAACACTGCATCCCCTGTTTGGCTTTGAAACACATTCCAAACTCTGTTAGAGTACAACTATTTTACTACAATGCAGGGCATTATAAAGAAATAGTACTTTTGCAATTTTCTGTCTGTTTTTGTTTGTTTATATATGAAATGACTTAAATGCTTTGCTATGCCATTGCAGAAGATCTAGTTCTCAGACCTTTCATTTGTTCCTTTGAACTGCATTTTGGGAGTTCACAAATGCTAACGTTTATATATAGGCCATTAAAATGCTGAATGTTGGAAAAAGACTATTGTATTTAAATGTGATAGAAATGAATAAAGTTACAATATTTTCCAAACTCTGTCAATTGTTGAGATTGAGTGATAAGTAGTAATGTCATCCTGTGAATTCAATTCCAGAATACATTAATTCAATTCCTGAATATATAAATTCAATTCCCGAATATATAAGTACAATTCTGAATATATAAATTCAATTTCTGAATATATAAATTCAATTCTGGATATATAAGTACAATTCCCGAATATATAAATTCAATTTCCGAATATATAACTTCGATTCTGAATATATATATAACTCGGTTTATAATCAGGCATATCACAAGACAGCCGTTTTTACTTTTTTAATAACTTCTTTTTTTTTCTTCATGGGCTACTGAGTGAGAAAAACAAGTTTAACATTAGCATCAGTAAAATTTGACAGTACAATCAAGGATAAGCAAACAAAAACGTTAAATAATTAAAATTTGAATGAGGCAATAATTCGGACTTCACTAAGGGGTCCTTATTTTCTTGGTATTAGGACCTTTCAAGTAGGGGCACCAAATTTCACAGGGAATGGCCCAAAGAGCTAGAGAAATAGAAAATAATCTCTTAACCAGCGAGAGTTTCATAGAAACCAGCATGCGACAGAAGACCGTGTTATGGCTCAATGGCAAGCTCCAGCGCACACCAAACTACGGAGCACACCAAACTTTGCGCGGTTTGGAGAAGTGTCTCAGGTTGTAAACAGGAGCAAGGAAACGTTCGCCTGGTTGAGAGCCTCGGCGAAATAGCATGCAGACCTCTTCCTCCGTAGTTTGGTGTGCGCTGGAACTTGGAATGTCATAAAATCAGTTAGCCAGCTATATGTTATGTTATGATTAGCAAATTACGTTTTAGCCAGCTAGCTTGTTAGCAAGCACATATTTGGATATTCAATGTTGAAACTGCAGATGCACGTTTATTTTAGTTGTTAATTGTAATTACAAAATGTATTGACGGACATCGCGACAAGCCTAAGATATATCAGCTGATTTAAAAATGTGTGGGTAGTTTTTATCAGCGATGAAAAAAACAGCTCGGTAGTGAACTGAACACCATTACTCAGGCGATCTGACAAGCAATATAAATCTTTATTAGAACAAGTACAGCACAAACAACATGTCACAAAATAGTAACGGTAGTACAAAACTTAGTTCAGAGATATTTCACTTCGGTATAATAACATAAGTAATTCCGTGGAGCCTAACACATTGTACTTACATAGCATTTGCCTCCCCTGTTGACCGTCAACGTTAACAGAATCGCTTTTCCTCACAGTTGTCAGGCTCCCTATTCATTCATTTTCGGGACAACCGAGAGGAACAGAGACGCTGTTAACGGACAGCAGATGTTGCTTCACGCTACGAAAACACAATGGAGTAGCCTCCAGAAAATAATTTATGTTATGTCGAAGTGAAACATCTCTTTAATCGGTTAACTTGATGTGGTTAGCAAGCTAGCTATTTAGCTTTCTGGTGAACCAGAGCTAACGTTATACTTACCTTCATAACCGAATATAAACTTCTCAAAAAAGAATTTATAGCCCTTGTCTAGTTTAGACCGCTTAACGTTCACTGGCAATGCTTCGACAACGCGGATAACATCGGACAGTGAACTTTGGCAGAGCTATTAGGTACTGTGAGAACACACGTCGCTGTTTAGGCTCAATTTTTCACCGTCAGAAATGGACTTGCGTCCGTAGCAACGGTAACCGGAAACAAGGTATCCCTACATCCGGTTTTGGTCGCCATCTTGTGAAATAGGCCTATAAGAGGAATGTTGATGTGGTTCAAGTGAATCTCAAGAACAGGAGCTGACAGGAGTGACTTTCTCATTAACGCGTTATTTTAAAATAACACTAAATACATTTCAGGGTTTATCAGACTCGCTAACAAGCTAACTTAACCAGTGTTAGCTAACATAGTTAACCTCCAGGACCATGTCTGCATATTGAGACAAACGTTGAAAGTTATCCTGCGCAGTATTTGCTTCTGCTATTGTTAGCTAGGTAGGTAACGCTGTGACATGATGTAACTTAGCAAAGTCGTTTGAAATTAAATATTCAGATGTGCTAATGTTGTGATTTAATTTCTAGCTGGCTGGTTAATGTGCGAGTAGTCACATGTAGCCTACGACCAGCATGTTTGGAACTATTTAATTTTATTTAGCAGCACTTAAAAAACACAAATGTCTGTATTTAAAATGGATTGATCGCAATATCTTTCTAATATTTATTTCCCAGGTGTATGTTTGGTTTTAAATGCCTTATTTCTTGTCACAGAACGGTAAATGAGTGCGTCATAATTTGCCGGGTAAGGACACTGCCGTTCTACCCTTGAGCAAGGTACTTAACCTGCATTGCTTCAATATATATCCAGCTGTATAAATGGATACAATGTAAAAAAAAAAATGCTATGTAAAAAGTTGTGCAAGTCGCTCTGGATAAGAACGTCTGCTAAATGCCTGTAATGTAATGTAAAGGTATAATTTACATCCCTTCTCCTCTGCACAGATGTTCGCAGAAATCGCCTGGACTCGACTCATCTGCCCAAATTCGCCTGCTCTACTGACTTCCTTAGCTCACCTTACGTTTCGTTCCTATTTACAGTATAGCCTAATTACATCCCATTTACCTACTCTTCCTTTATCACTTCTGTTATTCATTGGCATCTCTTCCTGAGGCTATGGCGCGCCACAGCAAGTTGCAGAAACAGATTTTGTCACTGTATCGGCAGTTCCTTCGCGCTGGGCAGCATAAGCCCGGTTTTCTGCCGCGTGTTCGGGACGAATTCCGGCAGAATGCTCGCATCCCGAAGACCGACGTCATGCACATAGAGTACCTCTACCGGCGTGCCCAAAGGCAACTCGACCAGCTGAAAGACGTTAACACCAAACAACTGGGGACCTTTATAAAGCCCAAGGGCCAAAACTGAGCACTGACTGTTCTTCAGGCACCTTCATCCAGATTCATTTTGTAAAATTTTAGTTTTTATTATTGTTATTATATAATATGACCATTTATATTTAATGTTTTATTTATTTTTGTTTGTTTGTGTTTGGTTCTTCAGGGATTAGACACAAGAGTTACAGGCCGTTAGGGGTGCGGCCAGGGTGATATGTACGCTCTTGCTATGTTTTCTCTAAAATGACAATGGGCAAAGTCCCACAGTTCTTGAAAATATTTCCATCCTGGAAAGTCTTTGAAAATGACAATAAAAAGGTGAAATGTCATTGACAGGTCTGTGAAACTTTACAGTGAATAAAATCCATGCATCTTTCTTGATGACTTATTAGTTTGATATCATTTGTGATCCAATCATGGAATGAGACAGTTGTACAGTTTTCTATATTATTTCCAGTACTGAAAGTCATTGGGCCTAGGGAAGGGAAGTGCACATCTTTGACGACAAAAAATAATTTTGAAAAAGAATTGCACCTCAAAATTAGTGTCCACCTTGCAAAAGTTGCCCTATGCCCCCAGAATATCTGAAAATCATGCTTTGTCCCGAGGCCTGGGTGAAGCTCGAATTGTTACATTGGCAATTATCTGCCCCCTCACCCTGCCTTCCAACCGATTCTTCCTCATCGAGATGCACATGCGCACACACAAGCATTCACAGAGAACATACAGTGCCTTCGGAAAGTATTCAGTCCCTTTCACTTTTTTTTGTTACGTTACAGCCTTATTGTAAAATTGATAAAATTCATTTTTATTGTCATCAGTCTACACACAATATCCTATAATGACAAAGCGAAAACTGGTTTAGAAATTTAACGAAATTTATTAAAAATAAAACACTGAAATATCACAAAATATAAAATATGGGTTTGCCAAAAGGCAGATGATGTTTATTTTAAATGTTAAAGGAACATATTATCAAAGGAGAAAGCACAAGATGGGCCCATGAAGTAGAATCCTGCCATCCTATCATGGCTGCAGTATCCTGCCATGTAGACTTGTATACGATGTGTCACATATGTTCCCCTCTTCCTTAGTGCTAGTCCTTGGCAGTGGATGAATCTGGGGAAGCAGAAAAGATGCACATCATCCATCTTAAAAAAATATAATTTACAGTAAGGTTCTGACATGCACACTGCTGTAAATTGCCTACCTGCCGTGGTGGTCCTCTTCGCTAGGGGTGTCCTTTGTATGTGGAAAACCTGGGATTTGCACGTGTGACGAAAGCTTGCCTGCAGGGGTCCTCCCCATCCCGGGAAAGGGGGTCCGATGCTCACAGTCAGTCCAGGGAGGAAAATGGCAGGGAGGGCTACAAATATTTGTACATTTTATGCTTGTGCAAAGGTCATGCGCACAACTGCATACAAGGCAACAACTGTCTGGAGACACAGTCTAAATACAGATCATGGAGGAAAACCCACTGCCCTTGACCATCAGCTCAACAAGTTGGATAATTAAACTCTTTCCGGTACCCAAAGGAATACAGAGAATCAGATTAGCAAGGCACATATGAATCAAGCACTGCATTTATACTCCCTGGTCAAAAGGGGGTGGTGTTCGCTTGCGATCTTCTTTCTGTTTGGTTTGACTCAGCAATTGCAGATTGCTGGCTTGCAAAGCCCAGCAACAAAGCCTGAATTGAAATCAAGAGAGAAACAGAACGACTGAAGACGAGGTTGTTGCTCCACCTGGATGTGTCTTTCTTATTTTACACCTGACTTAAATCCTGTGCATGTTGGGAGTAGGCATACTTTGCAAGACTCACAGTAACAAATTAGTTAAATCTCCTGAAATGCACCGCAGTTAGGGATCTTATTCAGCTGTACAGAGTGTTGTACAGAAACAAAAAATTCTGAGCATCAAAGGAGTGGTGTTTTAAAATCTTGTACGCTTTACTCACCAAAATCGTCACTTCGGAAGTATTTCTTTTCCTCTTTCCTTTTGAGTAGTGTGGTGCATTCCTGAACTGTTCTCTGGACCTGTGAATGAGAGACTTATGTGACTTCTGGGTGTCACACAATTACTTAATTTCATAAATATTTTAATTGATTGACTCCCCCCCCCCCCCCCCCCCTTTTTTTTTTTTTAAATTTATTTTTTTAAATTTTCTTACCTTCTCCTGCGTGGGCTGTGGAGCAGGAATCCCATGGCCTCTTTCTTGATATTATCTCAATCCTTGCAGTAATTCCTTGTAACCCAATTCTTGATGTCTGTGGCCATTTGTTTGAGATGTTGTCCCAACAAGACTTCCAAGTGTGACTTCCCAGCGAATTCCTTCCAAACCGAGTCAAGTTTGCTGATCTACTTGAACCATTTTGACCAGCGGTAGAGGAATTTTAAAGGGGAAATAATCCCACGCTGGTACCTTGGCCCACTCATCATTGGACACCGATGGTATGGTATCCATGGTCCTTGCGTTGTCACACTTGGGCTGAAAGCTCCCAGAATCCCAAATGATCCCATCAGAAGCCCTGGCCTTGTTATTCTCAGGCTCAGCAGTCCCGGGGTCCCAAACGATCTCATTATTGGGACCCTTCCTGTCTGTTGCCCTGGGATTCTTGGAAGCTGCCATATTAGCTGCTGCAGCACTGTCTGCTTCGGGTGTTTATACCCTTTAGCCATTTGCTGCAGGACTGTGCAGCCCCGAGGATGGGATGTTCTTGGCTCCTCCGTCCCGGAGGCCTTTGCTTTTTTACGTTGCGGCTTTGGCACCAAAGAGGCCCCCGGGCTGTCTTTACAGAGCTTCGTTTGCAGCGGGTCTTCGGCGTTCTCATCACCACCGTCCTCTGCTTCACACGCCGCAGCGCTGTCTTCACTGGGCAGAGCCAGCTCTTTGGCCGTGGCACACTCATTAGGCCCTGTTGTCTCTATCGGAACAGAGCTTTCTGTGCTGGGCTGTGCCGTTTCGGCAGGTGAACAGTTCTCCCTGGGCTCTGTTGGGCCAGTGGTGTTCTCAGTAGTGCCCACCACCTTTGGAACAGGGGGCTCTACCGTCCCTGGGGCACTGGTGGTCTCACCAGGCTCTACTATATTGGAAGAACTGGTGGACTCGCCGGTCTCTACCTTATTGGGAGCACTGATGGACTCACTTGGCTCGACCGTTTGAGACGTGGACTCAACAGACTCCACAATCTCGGAAGCGTTGGTGATCTCCCGTGAGCATGCCACCTCTGCCACCACAGTGCTCACAGTGGGCTGTACTATCTCTGGAGTGACAGAATTCGTGCTGGGTCCTGCTACCTCTGGAGTGGCGATGTTCTCACTGGAGCCCACTGCTGCTATGGCTCCGATACTGGGCCCTGCTACCTCTGAGGCGGGTGCTGTTCCACTGGGCTCTGCCATCTCCACGATAACAATATTCCCAGTGGGCTCTGCTGTCTCCGGCATGGTGGTATTCCCACTGGGCTCTGCTATCTCTGTGATAACAGTATTCCCAGTGGGCTGCGCCGTCTCTGAGGTAACACTTTTCCCAGTGGGCTCTGCCATCTCCGAGGTAACATTATTCCCAGTGGGCCCTGCTATCTCTGGCGTTGTAGTTTTGCCACTGGGCTCTACCACCTCTGGGGTAATAGTACTCCCGCTTGGTTCTGCCATCTCCAGGGTGATGGTATTCCCACTGGACTCTGGCATCTCTGGTGTGATGGTATTACCACTGGGCTCTGGCATCTCTGGTGTGATGGTATTACCACTGGGCTCTGGCATCTCTGGTGTGATGGTATTACCACTGGGCTCTGCCGTCTTCAGGGTGATGGTGTTCCCACTGGGCTCTGTCGTCTCCAGGGTGATAATATTCCCACTTGGCATTGCCGTCTCCAGGCTGATGGTATTCGCACTGGACTCTGCTGTCTCCGGAGTGATGTTGTTTCCACTGGGCACTGCCACCTCCAGGGTGATGGTATCCGCACTGGATTCTGCCATCTCTGGGGCGATGATATTTGCACTTGGCCCTTCCTTCTCTGCTGTTCCAGTGCTCTCCCTGGGCCTTGCTATTTCCGGGACTACAGCATGACTGCTTGAACCTGAAATTTTAGTGGCTAAGGAATCAGCCCTCTTGTCTGAAGGCAGACCCTTGTGGTCGTCATCATTCACTTCAGGGCTGGTACAGCTGCTGAACAGTGTCTTCAGACAGCGCCGAATTGCCTTCTTAGTCTTTTTGCTGGTTTGTTTTCTGTCATGTGACCTCTGGGCCACCTCTGGGTTAGAATTTCTCTGTCCCATGTCGTCCAAATAAGACTATTGACAGTAACCCGACTAAACAAACCAGTCAGTTGCAGATAACAAATGATCAACATTCTGTCAGTCCCCGATTTAAATAAGAAACGTGACTGGCCTGACAACAGTGACATGTCTCTCTTGTGACGTCACACAAGATCGTACGAGAGCCCGTATTAATAGAACTGGCGTCTTGTAGATTTGGTAATGTTATGTTGTTTAGGGTTGAAATAAAAGCTAATCTCTAAACGACATAGCAATATAGTTGTATAACAAGATAGCTGACAGATTGTGGTTTTATTTGTAGTGATTTCTAAGGCCGCCAATTTGACATAAAATGTAAGCTTGTCGACTTTTGAGTAGCCTATGAGCTGGAACATGGGTACTTCAAATCATCAGAGTAGGCTAGGCCTAATGACTGTGCATAACGCCACTTATGCAGTAGATGGCACCAAAGGTTTAAAATACCGATGTTCAAGCGATCAAAATATGGCTTTGCCAATGGATTGATGTCTTCAATTTTACGTGGACGGGATAGTAGCAAAAAGCAAAGCAAAACAATAGAAACTATTAGCGAAAGTAGCACCCAACGGAGTGATAAAAGACTATATGAATAATTCTGGTCTAGCATACTGTCAATCTTGTGAACCAATCCGGCAACATCCTGGCCAATATTGTAGCCTAACTGAAAGCCAATTGTAGTTCTGCAAGCTAACTTTCTGAGAGAAGCTAGTTAATTTAATGATTTTTTCAACTGAATGTAAAATAGGCTACGAGAACGACAAATTGATTTCTGGATTAATTTATTCGCTGGGTGTGCTACGTAAAAGAACGCTAACGGAACAGCTCTTTTTTTTTTTTACTTCAGTCCATGTTCGACATTGCATGGGAGAATTCCGGGTTTTATTCAGTGCAGTTATCCAGCTAACTCAGTAATCCTGCAGATTTCAAGGAAGGCAACGTTCCATCCTTTCCAAGCAACCCTTCAAATTCCGCTAGCTTGTCATCCTTAAATGAACTTCAAAACGACGTTATCTGATTTCGCCAACAACATACACAAATTAAGAGGACACGGAACAGTCTCAGGAAAACTAGCCATTTTGACTTTGCCATCTCAGGGAAAAAAATGTGCATTTTTAATCATACTAAGACATAACTCTCTTTTATCTTTATATATTTTTGTCTCACACCAAAGCTATTTGGAGTTCAACTCCGTCACGGACAACCTGGAATGCAGCTTTATATTTTTATCAAAAATAAATATTGATGAAATGCTTAAAATGTGAAACCTTTATATGCAACACATTGTACTAAATAACACACAAGCTACCAGCCCATTATTATATCAATAGTTTTTATTAATGGAAAAAATAATGAAATAAATAACACATTCATCATGTAACTGGGTTGAGTCCAATGCAACGGGGTTGAAATTTGTAACACGGTTGAAAGGGCAGTCAAATTTAGATAAATTGCCCCAAACTTTTGCAACCCTGCTGAAAATTCCAGCTGAGGCCGGCTTGGGTTTTAGGATAAATCTTTATTTATTTATTTATTTACTTACTTACTTACTTACTTATTTTAACATTTATTTACCCAGGGTATGTTCGATGATCACGGATGCTCTTTTGTATAATATAATATTAATGGATGAATATCATATTCATAAATACACATCTTTCTATGGTGCCCTCGAGTAATAGCCATTTCCTGTTCCGAAATATGGTGACGTCACATCAATGCGCCAATGTGTGTTTCTCTCATGTCCCCATGCTGTTTCGTTCAGCTGTGTTCGTAATCGTGGATTTATTCTTCATTTGACCAATATGACAGGAGAACGTGCATCTGTTTTTCCTTCCAAGAAAAAGACAGAGAAGAAAAGTGACACACAGGATCCTGTTAAAAATTTTGAGAAATGGAAGAAAAAATACACCAAAACAAAAGTCCGGGTTAAACGTGAGAAAAAACGAAATAAAAAGCCCGATTGGCAGATCGAACGGGATAACATAAAGAGGCTGGTGGATAAATACTCGGAGGTAATGTGACTGCAACAGTAAATACTGCCTTTCTTACTTTGATAAGCTATCTTGCATACAGTCTCGACAGTTTGTAGTAGCTGCTTATTTGATAGTCCATGATGTAGTCATTTTCTAACGACATTATTCATGAGCTGGTTTATGATTTCATGACATTAAGATGAAATACTTACATTAGCCAGTAATGTAAAGTGTCCAAATGGCTTTTCTGTTTCAGATAAATGTTAAGGATGCTGTGAAGTTCTCAGATTTTCCTCTGTCAAAGAAGACACTGAAAGGTTTGTAAGCATTACTCTGATGAAAATCTTCACCTTTTATATTAGGTTTTTGTAGCTACTGTAAAGGTGGTAAATTGCATCTAAATCTGTAATTTAGAAAGCAGTTACCCTGCGGAGTATGGGACGTAGCAGTACATTTCTACCGGTTTCATATATACTAGTTGAATTAAAAAGCTTCTGTGTTGTGTATCTGTGAAAATTATACCCAGTATGCTACAGTATGTATAGGTTGATGTGCTGTACCAGACAATTTTATATCAGCCAGGCTTGTAAATCTCATTAACTTGGCTTATTCCTAATTCATCCATCCATGGAGTTCATTTTTTAATGCTAATGACCTTTTTTGTGGAATTGATTTTTATTTTCCGGGGTATTTGTTGTGTGATGATAGTGATGTTAAAGGTGGCCTTTAACCCTTGTGTTCTTAGGGTTGCTGGAGATGCAGTATCGACAGCCTACAGAAATCCAAAGGCAGACCGTTGGGTTTGCCCTGCAGGGGAAAGATGTGCTAGGCGCCGCTAAAACCGGTTCAGGAAAGACACTGGCATTCCTCATCCCTGTGAGTTTTCTCTGTCTACTACATTACATCCATTACATCCATTACATTTTAATGTCCATTATCTTATCCAGAGCGACTTACACAACACTTTACATATCATTTGCATTGCATCCATTTATACAGCTGGATATGCACAGAAGCAATTATTAAGTACCTTGCTCAAGGGTACAACCACAGTGTCCTACCTGCCAACTGAACCCATGACCTTTAGGTTACAAGACCACCTTCTTACCCATTATGCTACACTTTCTTTTTTTTGATACTATATAACTATAACTCCGTGACATATAACAGGAGAAGCTCCTTTAGTTATAAAGCAGAGAGGGGACAGAAGGACTGCCCCTCTCTAAAGCGTCTGTGGTGGCACCCAGGTGCTGGAGTGCCTCTACCGGCAGCAGGGGAAGCTCCTTTAGTTATAAAGCAGAGGGGACAGAAGGACTGTAGGAGCCTGTTATCTGGTGTGTCTAAAGCGTCTGTGGTGGCGCCCAGGTGCTGGAGTGCCTCTACCGGCAGCAGGGGAAGCTCCTTTAGTTATAAAGCAGAGAGGGGACAGAAGGACTGTAGGAGCCTGTTATCTGGTGTGTCTAAAGCGTCTGTGGTGGCGCGCAGGTGCTGGAGTGCCTGTACCGGCAGCAGTGGATGGCGGAGGACGGGCTTGGTGCCCTCATCATTTCGCCCACGCGGGAGCTGGCCTACCAGACCTTCGAGGTGCTGCGCAAAGTGGGCAAGAACCACGAGTTCTCCGCCGGACTCATCATCGGAGGGAAGGTGCGTTTAACGGCTTTTTTTTTTTGTCCTTAAGATGGAGGCGTCCCGTGTGCGACGCTTTAATCCGGTCAGTTCCAGTAGCTGAATGAGTCAGTTTAGCTTGTAAGACATACTGTCATTTATGCTGGTGTGTACCCATAGGGCATTGGCTTCATTTGTGTTTTGTAATCTATCTGAAAAGTTTAAAAAAAAATCTGATTTATTGAATTATGGGGCTGGTTAAGTGTGTAATCGAATATGACACATCTGGTATAAGAAAGGCCCATACTTTTCCGCTTTCTATCTTTGTGTCCTTTCTGGTAATGGAATGAGTCGCCTGCATAGAAGGAGGGAGGGGGAACCTTCGTGACTGAAGACGACTGTACGCATTGTTCTGGGATTGCCTTGTATGGAGTAGGACTTCAGTGTGCCTAGTGCTGCTCAGATGGCCTGTTTGAGCTCAGGGAGAGTGCTTTGACTCGTTGGCCTGGTCTTTTGTTAACCGAAGGCAGCCGTTGCAGAGCCTGATTTTTCTAGAGCCCAGACTCTATTAAAACTTATCGCCGTGCGTTGGGCGTGTGACAGATTGTCCGTATTTGTAAGAGCCTTTCATGGAACAATAAAGCCGTTTTGCAGCAGTAAACTGGGCCGGCTCCCAGAAGTTTCAGTAACAAGAAGAGGCGCAGAGTCAGAAAGACACATTAATCTCCATCACTGGACCCGCAACGCCTACATTTTATATTTCAGGCATTTTGCAGACGCTTGTAAACAGAGTGGCTTGCACAGTTTTCATTTTTTTTTTTTTACTAACAAACCCTTTTAAAACACTCAGTTTATATTGAAGCAGGTTAAGTGCCTTAGTCAAGGTTACAGAGGGAATGCCCCACCTCAGATTCAAACCCGCAGCCTCCTATTTCACTAAGCCCGGGCTAACGTAGCACCACAACGCCTCCCGCAGGATCTGCAGCACGAATCGGAGAGGATCCACCGCACGAACATCATCATCTGCACCCCAGGGCGCCTGCTCCAGCACATGGACGAGACCTCCACCTTCCACGCCTCCAACCTGCAGATCCTGGGTAAGGGGGCCAAAGCCACACACTGGGGCCCACGTGACTGGAGTGACTAGTGATGTCACTTTTCTTTTCGTTTTTTCTAAAATTGTTTGTTATTGTAATGGCAAGTTTGACATTGTCCTCATTTGGTGTCTGTTGTATTGACTAATGTGGGTTTGCCATTGGTTTACATTTTTTTCCAAATAGAAGATACACTGGATAACTCCTGTTTATGCATATGCAGTGATGCAAGTCTGCTTCTTTCCCATTTAGTTTGCGTTAAATGCAGGTGGGGCAGTGGTGCTTGAGAGTTCTTACCCATAATCCATGTGTTGTTTCTAAACAAACCCCCTCCCGTCGCCTGCAGTTCTGGACGAAGCGGACCGGATTCTGGACATGGGCTTCGCCGACACCATGAACGCCATCGTGGAGAACCTTCCGAATACCCGCCAGACCCTCCTCTTCTCCGCCACGCAAACGAAATCGGTGAAAGACCTGGCCCGGCTCAGCCTGAAGGACCCCGAGTACGTCTGGGTCCACGAGAAGGCCAAGTTCAGGTGAGGTGACCGCACCTACAGGAGAACTCACAGGTGTTCATAGTTGCTTGGGGGAATGACAGTCCAATTACATTTCGTATCTGTGGAGCACCTTTCCGAGAATTGGTACGGGTATGTCTTGCTGGCTGTTGCATTCTGTAGCAGCAGTTACACTAGAAAATCGATTTAGGCTTTTTCTTCAATTTAGCAGGCCCAGATAAGTGAAATTCTGTTGATGATACACCCTGCAGTGTGTTACGTGATTTTTTCACCGGTAGAATATTCTTAATGATTTTACACACCAGGACCGATGAATTCTGGAATAAGCGATGCAATGACTGTCCAACTTTTTACTTGTGCGTTTGTCTGGTGGGAAATTTATGAAACCGCATTCTAAAGTAAAGTAGCACCTCAGCTACGTTCTCTGAGATGTTTTAAATATTTGAAAAAACGTGACGCTGTTTCCGTGGAGACGGTCTCTGAAAGTGCCCGGGATTGGCTCCTGCGTCTCTAAGCGGTCGCTTAGGCCCCGGTGAAATGGCGATGGTGGCAGATGATTTGTCGAGGGGGGGGGGGGGGGGGGGGGGGGCTGGGGAAGCTCGGATTGATGGATCTGCTATTTTCCTCCGCTGAGAAGTTTTGCGACGGAGCCTCCCGCTCTCGTTGAGGCCCTCTTTTGTCACCGCTGACAGGTGTTTAAGCGCCGGCGGAGCGACTCTCCGCTCTCTGATTACGTCGACTTGTTATCGCCGGCCTCGTTGCCGAGGAGACCGCGGCTCTATCGCGGGAAAGCAACAGTGCCCGGTGCCGGGCTGTCGCGCTGTGTGTATTCTTAAACGCAAGTTTTCAGAGCATCCGAAACCTGGGTTGTCCGAGTTCTGAGTTCTGAGTTTGTTTCTTGAGTTGTGGAGCCATTTGGCAGCTGCTTAGAAAGACATGAAAAAGGTAAATGGGTTTTTATGTATCGTTATTGTGTTAAGCAAAATTGTGTTTGCCAGAAACCAAGCGAATGGTTTATCACTAAGACGCTGGTCTGCAGGGGTCGTTAGAGAGCGACGTTGGGATTTTTGTCCACTTGAAGCCGAGTTTGTGGCAGATGAAGCATTTGGTTGTGCCTGTGGAGAGCCATAGGGTCTATGAAGCATAGTTTTCAGATGTGCCATGTGACATCTGTGACTTGACGAGCGTGCTTGGGAAAACACTGCGTGTGTGTTTGTGTGTCTCAGCCTGGGAATCGAACCTGTGACCTTTAGGTTACAGGACCAGCTCCTTACCCATTATACATTATATGCTTTCTGAAACGAGCCTCTTGATGTATCCGATCCCCAGCACTCCGGCTACCCTGGAGCAGAACTATGTGGTGTGTGAGCTGCAGCAGAAAGTCAACATGCTCTTCTCCTTCATGAAGAGCCACCTGCAGAAGAAAGTCATCGTCTTCTTCGCCTGCTGCAAGGAGGTACGCACACGTGTATACACACACGCACGCGTGCACACACACGCACGCGTGCACACGCAAGCACACATGCACACACGCACACACGCGCACACACACACACACGGACATATACACACACATGCACATACACACACATGTATACACACACACACACACACGCACGCATACACACTCACATACGCACATATACATATGCTGTATGTACACGTGCACACACACATACCTCTTAGGCTAGAAGCAGGTTATCTACTAAGAAACAAAAAAAGGCTACACACTTACACGCTGTCATATAGCATGAACAGTAGTAAACAGCACCTGACAGTCGCTGCGGCTGACAGTCTTCTCTCTCTAAGCACGTACAGCAGAGAGATGGTACAGTACACGGAGGATGCATTAAAGCTAACCGTTTGTGTTGTCAGGATGTCCCAGGGGCTTCTTTGAAACGGAAGCAAAGTCGTTTTTTTTTACTTTTGCTTTAAAATTCCTGCCACTGCAATTTTGTCACCCTAGTAGCTCCGCAAGCCTTTACAAACAGCTAGTATTACACATAAATGACATTACTTTTCATTACATTACATTACTCTACGGGTATTTATACATCCATTACATTATGAGTATTTATTGTACATGCATGACATAGTGGGTGTTTGTTAGACATACATTACAGACATTTATTATACATCCATTACATTCCATTAAGGGCATTTATTATGCACGCATCACATTATCCAGAGTGACTTGCACAATTTTCTCATTTTTACATAGTATCCATTTATACAGCTGAATATTTGACTGAACCCATTCAGGTTAAGCACCTTGCTCAATGGTACAACAGCAGTGTCCTCCCCGGGATTCGAACCTGCAACCTTTAGGTCACAATCCCGATTGCACAAACTATTACACCACAGTGCCCCCTGCCACCACATGGGATTGGAGTAAGATTGAGCGATGACTGGAACGGGCCGTTGAGTCTTGGCCCCTGACGCGGCGTTTTGTGCGGGTGTGGCTGTGCCCCCCCCCCCCAGGTGCAGTACCTGTTCCGGGTGTTCTGCCGCCTGCGCCCGGGCCTCCCCATCCTGGCGCTGCACGGGAAGCAGCAGCAGATGAAGAGGATGGAGGTCTACAACGACTTCATCCGCAAGAAGGCCGCCGTGCTCTTCGCCACCGACATCGCGGCCCGGGGCCTGGGTAAGGGAGGGGGAGGGGCCTGAGTTCGGGAGGGGGAGGAGCCGAGCGCTGGCGTGGGGCGCAGTCACTGTGTTCTGCACTCATTTGGCAGTATGTGTTTCTTGCACGTGCTGAAATCACAATGCTTGTTTGTTTCAGTCAAAGGGTTGTTCCCCTTTTTTAGTTTTTCTTTCCAATGGTACAAATGTACTAAGGCAGGGCTGCCCAACCCTGTTCCTGGAGATTTTCCATCCTCTAGATTTTCACTCCAACACTAACCAACCACACTTCATTCAACAGCCAGAGATCTCATTGAGCTGCTAATTAGTAGAATCAGGTGTGCCAAATTAGGGTTGAAATGAAAACCTACAGGTTTCTCCAGGAACAGGGCTGGGCAGCCTTGTTCTGAGGTATATTTCAGCCATCTTGGAAACCAGCACTGGCTGTCCACTTAGGCCTAAATTGCCTGTCAAAATACTCATATATTTACAGTGGTCATAATCGAGACACATTTTTCCAGTGTTCATCCATACTTGGTGAGGTGATATTAGTGTAGTGATTTGCTCTGCCCCACAGACTTCCCTGCGGTGAACTGGGTCCTACAGTTTGACTGCCCAGAAGATGCCAACACCTACATCCACAGAGTGGGACGAACTGCCAGGTACCTTCCGGAAATCCGCCACCTTGGCCTAAAAAAGGGGAAAGCACTATTCCGAATGGTATAGTGCTTGTGTTGGTAGTTTGGCTGCTCACGGTCATTGGTGATTAATATTAATACAGTTGGAGGAGAAAGCGATCACTTTTTAAATTAATAAATTCATTTCCATGTAAGTGTGTGAAAACTATTCAAGGGAGGATGTATACTTACCTTTAATTGCACTGGTAGATAAAATGTCGCCCATTAAATTTGATACAAAACGTGAAAAGCTAGATACAGATAATACATGTTAAAAGGAAAAAGTATGAATGGCCGTATCGTTGTAGGAGCTAGTTGGTGACAATATTGACGCAATGAACAAATGAATGTTAACGACGATAGATACAAAGGGTCTTGCCTGTTGGAAAAAGCCTAAGATGCACCTCCCTGTGCTAGTAGGCTAAGTACTTCCTGGAAGCAATCGTTTCCTGAGCCCTACTTCCTGGTATTTCTTTGTCTGGGAGAAAGTGTGTGATTCTGTTTATAGCCATGTCATCCCACTAATTAAAGGCCAATGATTTCACCCCCATCTCCGTGCAGAACATGTACTTACCGAGAGGTGCCACTAGATGGCAGCATGGTATTATCGAACGTATTGTCCTTCTTCACGGTCCTCTTTACATTGCCTGAACGTGCTGAAGTCAGGCAGGCTAAAGGGAGGGCTTCATTTGTATGTATATCACTTCTGTGGTTAGCTTGAATAGATGATGATTCAATAGAACCTGGCTTAAACGTTGCAGTGAGACCATGGCAATGATATACGATTGCATACCTCCGTAGTGTTATACTTTTGGATTATCGGTGCTTTGAGATGCTTATTGTAGTATATCTGTATTTATGCTAATATGCCTCTGCTCTTGAATTAGTTCATTTATGCTCCAAAGATATCATATCTTCTCCTTAAATTTAATTGGAGCATTACATTAGTATTAATTATTATTTCAGTAATTATTGGTGATCACCACCAGGCTTTTTTGTGTGGTATGAAACGCAAGGAAATCTATCTTCACCGCAGTCTCTCGCTATCACCATAACCTTTTCAAAATGAAGCTTTAACTCGGCTTACACATTTAGGGTAATTTAACACACCCGTTCGTACCGCGGGGACAGAAAGGATTCGGCAGAATGATATATTTGGAGACAATTTGTCCTCCGAAGTTGGCCTTCGCTACCTGAAGCCTTTCAGGCTAATATTGAATCCCCCCCCCCCCCCCCCCACACACACACACACACACAGCTCAAAGCCAGACTCCTCTGCCTCCCAATCAGAGCCGGAGGAGGGAATCCATTTCGGCTCTCAGTCATTTTCCCCCGCATCTGCCGTCCCCGGTAATGAAGGCAGATATTCGCGATGGCGGCTCGCGCGGTGGCCCGCGGTGCCCAGGTGCGGAACGCTCGGCGGCACGGAATCGCGGAATCACGGAATCTCGAGCGCCCCAGGCCTCTGGCAGACGGCGGACTGTCCCTCGAGTGCTTTTCGCGATCAGCGTTTCGAGATTAAGAGTTACATAACTGCTGTTTTTTTTCAGTTTGTTTCTTCTTGCTGCAGATTAATTGTGAAACGTGCTTCTTTTTCGAGCCCTTCCCTCTGAGCTGGGTACGAGAGGGTTTGACGGCGGGTGGAATTTAATGGGGTGTGACCTTTGAGGGCCCTGCGTCCATTCGATTTTTGCATCGGTGCTGGGGAACGACGCTCAACTTCAAACGCGGTTTCGTCGCCCCTCTTCATTATCGCACTGAACACTTGCAAAGCCCACCTGCGCCCCTTTTACTCCTTAGAGACGTTTTGGGGGTGGGGGGGGGGCGGCCATCTTGAATCGACATATCCGCAGAGACACGGACAAAAACAGCGGTGAGTCGTAGGACCCGGACCGGACCCTGATTAGGCCGGAGCGGGCTCTAGGCCTCGTAGTGGGGGCCGATGAGGCTTGTGCCAGTGAGGCGGCTCGGCTGTCGTGTTGGGTCCAGTTTGGCAGCGCAGGAGAAGAAGAGCCGGCTGTTTGGCACAAGCCGGCGATACTTAAAGCTCCTCCACGACGTACAAAGTGAGATTTGAAAAGAGGGTTTTACGAGGGGCTGGCTGGCGCCTGGCTGGTCCTTATTGGCTGGGATTCATTCTGGAATGAGCGGAGGTCATGTGACCGGTCCGTCGGAAACTGGCCTATCTCGCCACTCAAATCCCACTGGCTGAATGACCCAGCTTCCACTGGAAAACAAGCCACAGTTTTCCGGAGAATTCCAGCACAAGCTTTCCTCGATGACTAATATCGGTTTATTAGGCTTGGTGCCCCCATGTGGTGTCTTGGTTGGGTTGTATTTCTAAGCACGTTTGCAGGGATTTCAGGGGGGTGTTTCACGAAGCAGAATTACTGAGTTAGCTGGATGACTGCGCTGAGTAAAACCCAGAACAGTCCACGTTCCAGATTTGGGTGGGTTCCGGGTTTTACTCAGTGCAGTTATCCAGCTGACCCAGTAATCCTGCTTCCTGAAACAGGGCCCAGCTCTCCACGTGCTGCGTCGTTGGCTTTTGGCTGTTCGGGAAATGAAACAAACCCCTCTGATGATACTTGAGTCCGGGATGCCAGGGAGATTTACCTTTATTGTGTCATATTGATTATTTGCTTGGAGTTTTGTGCGGTTACATTGGTTTACCTCACACATAAAACTTTTTATTTCAGCCATGAGCTTGATTACTCATGGCAATAATCGTAGATGGATTACCCCAAAGTCAGTGAAATGAAACTATTTCAGTGAGGGAAAAAAAGTCAATGCGGCATATTTCTTGACTAGAAATTGGCTTAATGCAGCATTACAAGTGTGAGTGTTGTAATTCTCTCTACATAATACATATATAATGTATGAAAAGGCTGACTGTATCTCAACCAGGCTAAAAACTGATGCAATCTTGTTTCTGATAAAGTTTTGAAGGAGTTGGGTTTGCTCCCGTCTGAAGTGTGCTGTAGTCAGATGGCAAATTCTACCACGAGTGCTAACAGTGGTAACTGGGATTGGAGTCCATTTAGCTGAAATTCCATTTCCATTCAAACTGAATTGAATTTGGATTCAGTGAGTTAAACACGACGTCTCGTGGAGAAACGTGCTCGGTTTTCCAAATCTGTTTTCTGGACTGAATGCGTCGAAACATCGGTGTCCATCCCTGTTGGCGGCTACGCCTAATACCGTCGGCCATCTTGCTTGTTTTGGTCCTAGGTCGATGGTACCGCTGACCTAGTTTCTTTCACTGCCACTCTTTTCCTGTCTGTGTGTCCGTTTAACGCTTCAGCACCCCAGCGATGGCGTAAAGAAATAAAGAATTAAAAATAAGGATAAAGGCCCGTGTCCGTTTCACTGCAGCGCGTTGTTTTCGCGCTCCGCTCGAAACCGATCTGGAACGGGAGTTCTTATCGCGTTTGTTTCGACGCGGCGGCGCGGTTATCTTTCCCGCGGGCGCGACGTGCGCGGGACGTGCCCCTCCGCCCCCCCCCCCCCCGCGCGGCCTGGACGCCGGAATCCTCGCGCAGCAGCTGCCGCTCCCGGGGGCGTGGCTGTTCTCCCGGCAACGCTGAGGGAGCCTGACCGTGCTTGTCCCAGGCTCCCCGGGGGAGCGAGAGGAGGAATTCTCTCTCTCTCCCCCCCCCCCCCCTAAAAACCGACGCACCTGCGCTCAGCCAGCTGTCAGCGCCTGGGCGAGCGAGGGCCAGTGGCACCAGGTGCTCGCTCGCTCGTTCGCTCGCCCAGCAAGCCGAAGCGAGGGCTTTAGCCGTCTCCTACGCAACAGGCACCATGGAAACGGGCACCGCCCCCCACCCCCACCCCCACCTACCCTGGCTTCCAGATCAGCAGCGTAGTAACCAGGCCTTGTGGATTCCTCAGAACCGTTTAATGCCTCCGTCTCTTATGTTGTCCATTTAAATGTAATGGTAGAAAATGTACTATTTTATAGTGAGTAAGCCCGAGTTAAGCTGCGATTTCTTTTAAGAATTGAATGTACGGCTGGGGAGAAATGGGAGCCAACTTCAGGTTGTTTTTAAGTACATAAGTACTTAAAAAGATATAAAAAACTTGTTTCAGGCTGTGAATGGATTTTGGCTGACGTCCTTCGTGCTAACCTGCTCGCCTCCGCTGTTATTTTGGAAGGGTTTGTGCCGTCCTTTCTCTCTGCTCTGACAGGGCGTGACGAACCGCTCTTTCTGTCCGTCTGTCCGTCTGTCCGTCCCTCAGGTACAAGGAGGGCGGGGAGGCCCTGCTGGTGCTTCTGCCCTCGGAGGAGAAGGGGATGATAGCACAGCTTCAGGAGAGAAAGGTCCCCATCAACAAGATCCAGTGAGTGCTGCAGTCTCATCACCCTGGGCTACACTGTCTCATTACCCTGTGCTACACACAGTCTCATTACCCTGTGCTACACACAGTCTCATTACCCTGTGCTACACACAGTCTCATTACCCTGGGCTACACTGTCTCATTACCATGTGCTCCATGCAGTCTCATTACCCTGTGCTACACACAGTTCCATTACCCTGTGCTACACTGTCTCATTACCATGTGCTACTTACAGTCTCATTACTCTGTGCTACACTGTCTCATTACCCTGTTCTACTTACAGTCCCATAACCCTGTGCTACACAGTCGCATTACCCTGCGCTAATTACAGTCTCATTACCCCATGCTCCCGTGCAGTAAATCTCTGTATGTCTATCCCATGCCATTATTTCCATGCCTGTCCCATTTTCTCCATGGAATTAGAATTGAAATGTTGAACTGAGGTCAATGATGTGACGTTGCAAATGTGGATATTTACTTTATTGGGGGCTGTACTGTGAGTGGGGTTAAATCAACAGATAGGGACATGCAAAACTCTCTGTCCCTTTAGGGCACTGCCGGTGAGGAGTAAGTATAGATATGCAGGCTTCAGGAGATGTCATTCAAAGATATTTTGATAGCTGTGCATTTACGTGCATACAATGAGATCGCTGGTATTTTTTGGGTAATAAAACACTCGAAAAAGGAAGACTCTGTACTGTGTCTGTGCCAGCTGGGCCCGCCCACCCGGGAACTTGGAACACGCAGGAGGCACTTCAGACCGCCCTGGCTAAACGGCGATAAGCCTTCTGACTGGCGGCGTGGTTTTCGCCGCGCCGACGCGGCCTCCGCTCTCGGATCGATCGCCGCGCGGCTTCCCTCCCCCGGCGTTGCGGGCCCGGGGATCTTTTGTTTCTTAAGCCCCGCCGTGGATCAATCGCCGCTTCTCGCCGCGATAAACAGAACGCTTGCGGAACGGCTGCTTCCTCCGAAGACGCCGGCGCCCGGACGTGTTCGCGCAGCGGAGGCACAAGCGGACGCGAGGTGTAATTAATCCAGCTAATGTTACCGCCATTGGTCATCCATTTATCCTCTGGGTTAAATTTCCGTCGGCCGCAATATTTCCTCACACTCCCAAGTCAAAGCAACTGGATAGTAGCCTGAGAGCACGTTGGGTCACCTGCACCCTAGAAAGAGAAGAATGTGCGTATTTGTTTACACTTCATTATTGTGTGTGTGCAGTTGCAGTAGTTTTACGCAAGTAGAAGCAAAACAGATTGGCACTTGATGCCGATAATTAAAGATGCTTTTTGCTTTTTAGAGTGCCTTTGAAGAATAAAACATGGCAACTGTCAGCCAGACTGGCAGCTTGCATAAGTGAGTCACTGAGACATTAAATCTGCTGATCATTACCGCTGAGACTAAAATTGGGTGCATACAGGGGTGTAGCGCAAAATTCTGGGCCCTATACAAAAGCAGTCTCTGTGGGCCCCCTTCCTCTCTTGATCCATGTCTCTCACTCATCGTTCCCGGCTTTTCGAGGGCCCTCCCCCCATTCGGGCCCTGGGTAGTCAGTCCCACTTCCCCCCCCCCACTACGAAGCCCCTGGGGGCATATCTTCGTAAACGGTACATTTATAATTTAGACTGACCATTAGCGTTATCCGGTTGATGTTCTAACAGCAATTTTTAGTTAAGTTTCAAATGGTGTACGACATTATTTCCATTATCGACAAAGAGCGGTCGAAAGGTAAAAAGTGCAAAAACCCTGAAGACTACACAATAAAAGATTAAAACGCACAGCACCTCACACCCTCTCCATAGCAACATAACTGGCCCTGTGCAACGTCATCTCTTCAAAACATAACTTAACATGTTAGGAAAGGAACATTACAAAATGTGAATAGTGGACTCCATCTGGGTATTATGGATTGATGCATTGAGAAGTCAAGCCAGCCAACTCATTGCATTACGTCACAGTCACTTGGCAGATGTTGTTTTGCAGAACAATGAACAGTAGTGGAGTTGCTCTCACGAATATAACAAAATGCGGTATAACCGAGAAGGCACAGAGGCCTATATATAATGGGTAATATTAACCTGACACACAACGATTTGTATTGTACCAAAAAAAATGTTCAGCTAGACGCATAACCTTGCTCTGTCATACCCATCGTGTTATCCAAAAGGAAAGAAAGAAAGAGGAAAAAGATACCAAAAGGGGGTCAGGGGAGCCACGGTGAAAGTAAAGGGCATTTTTGAGTAAACAGACCTAAAAAATGTAGAATCTGTTCAGAGGAAGTAATGCAATGAGCTTAGTGGTGACTCGGTGGCTCTGAAGTGAAGTTAAAGAAAAGGCCCTTCGGTCGAACCTGTTTGACCTGCAGCCATTTCCCGAATGCCCTCTATCTCTTGGAAAGACTGATGGAATTGAGTTCTGTACAGGGAGGGAGAAGGTTGAGGGGGGGATGTGGCTGAGAGGTAATAACATTTTGGCGAGAGTATGACTCCCAGGCCTTGAAAAAGAACCTGCTCTGTTTCGAGTTATAGGATTAATACAGTTTCTCCCGTTCCCCCTTCCCACAATGTAGGTCCACCCTGCAGTTGGACGTTAAGTGGGCTGCAGTAATCCTTCTGGCCTTCGACACCGTCTGTCCGTCTGTCTGTCTCTCACCTTGTGTGTGACCGCGTCCCAGTTTCTTCTGTGGCCTAAAATATTCCCCTCAAATCACTGTCTCCACTTACTCAGCTAGACCGTGGCTACTTTACTGCGTCCGCCTGCCTTATTACATAACTGTTACACCACTGCTTGTCCGATTTTAAAAAGGGCAGACTCTGCTTTGTAAAAATTCTTTTTCCACATTTTGTCATTTTATTGCTTGTTTGCCCAGCATTATATTGTATTTAACTGTAAAAAATGAATGTAAAAAAAGTATCAATGTTTAAGTAGTATAAAAATTAAGTCCTCTGAAGAGATGTACATTTTGTTGAATGCAAAATGAAGTACATTTAAAAAGTTTCCTTCATTCCAGCACATTTATGAATGTTTAATGAACTTGAGCAAGTAATTATCGTCACCATCTTCTGTGTGCACTCTATGTGAGGTGCTCGTTTATTCTTTTTTTTTTTTTAATTTTATAATCTCTGTGTATTTTCATTTTCTCCAATTTTACTCATAGGCCAGGCCGATAGGCTGTGCTCCATTCTGCAGCCCACTCCAGCTGAGCTGCGTAGTCCCAGCATCGCTGGCGCAGGCGAACCGCGCGTGCGCGATCGACCACACGAGGCGCTCTTCTTAAATTGTGCGCGTACCACCCTGCCGACCGTAGCCCTCTGTCTCCCGGCGCGTCGAGCTGCGTCCCGCGTCTTCCCGAGCTTCTTCTCACCTCGCCGATGCTGCAGGCGGTCCGAGCGATTGATGTCGTGCGCATTTTCGGAGAAGCGCGGTAGCTGGATCGGAACCGAGAAGGGATGCGCATTCCAAGCGCGATATGCCAAGGCCTTCTGAGTTACAGCCAGCTCATTCGAGCTCCTGGCCGTGATAAATGTCAATCAACGTGTACACACCCAGCTCAGTTATTTTGCCTGCGAAAGAAAGACTGAACTTTGCCTAAGGTTCACTGCTGAAATGCGGCATATTGCATTGCATTGATTTAGGTTCTGCCTTGGAATGCTGAATTCCATTCCAAAATTGGAAGTTTTATTTCCATAGGTCAATGCCGTGGTTTTTCCTGTGCTTGTATGACTGCATAAGTGAGGATCTTAACCCATGAGCAGTAGAAGCTTTTCCAGTCTGGTTTTTTATTCCGCTTTTCTGTTTTGAATTTTTTCTTGTTGACGTGTCTGCCAGAGAAAAGGTTTTGCTGTGCGAGAGAGGAAAATTACTGGGTACTGCTCAATTTATCTGGCTCCCTACTCTAATTATCTACGGGGACTGTTTTCAAATTTGAAAATTGAGCAATTGTTTTAGAAGCTCTTAACGGTCACGGTTGGGTTTTTGCTGTGGAGGATCGGGTCTGCAAGATCATAAAAAGGCATCATTTGTTCTCGTGTTTGACGTCCAGTCCGTGGTTTGTGTAGTGAACAGCGGGTTCAGATGAATTGACTGACCCTTCAGAGAAATATTTGCACCGACTCTGACTGTTATTTGACATTGAGGTGCAGCACATTACACCGATGCTGTTTCTAGCTCCTTTTGTGTTTTTAATACTTTATTCAGACGAGGGGAAAATAGAGAGGGTTGCAGATAGCGATGGGATGACTGTACAGAAAGCACCTTGGCGGCGGATCGAACCCCCAACAGCGTGGGGTTGGGGGGGGGATTTGTATATGGCTTTAGATTCGGCCACCCTAGGGACTGCACTGCACTGCACTGCACGTCTTGCCTTATTTGGAACATTTTTGGCAGCTGAGGTAATAGTATTGGACGTCGATTTCCTCGTTCAGGCCCACCACAGTCCATATCAGCGAATCAAAGCGAGCGCCTCCTTGGGGAGCATGATCCCCCTTTGTTAGCAAATGGAAGCTAACGTAGCCTCTCACACGAGTTTAGTAACTGGAGAAATCACTCCTCTTACCCCTGTCAGTACTGATGCCCTATTCTACGTATTGTGGTTCAGTGCTGGATGGAATAACTTTGCTTTTCTCCGAAAGCCCCTCCTTTTCTTTTTTTTAATTTGAGGCATTAATTACGTTGTCGTGGGAACGTGCGTCACGCTCGGGAAGCGGACTGCTTTCCCCCCGGCACCGTCAGGCGTAGCGTGCGTCCCGTCGCCGTCCGGGAGGACGTTTCCGTGACGTCCGGCCACGCCCCTTTATGACAGCGAAAGCAGGTTTCATTGTTGCGCTTAAATTAGAAACGGGGGCCCGCCTTTGTTACCGGAGCCTTTGTGCGCGGAGATCAGGTGCCTTAAGATGAGCTTCAGGTTAATGTCTCCCCGGCGATGGTTTTAAATGATTATGCGAGAAGCTTCCACTGAAAGATTAATTAAGCTAAGCTTCTCAGCCCTGTAATTTTTCGGAGCCTTTTGGGGATTTTTTCGGTGGCAAATTGAAATCAGCCCGGCTGTGTTTCGAGGCGTATTGGAATATCTCTGAAATGTGTCGCCCGAGTGAAACCGTCGAATGAACTGACAGATGGCTTTCAGATAACCTTCGTTGACGTCTATTCTCAGCGCTTCTCGAAGGCTGGGGCGAGTCGTGACGGTGAAGGTAGGCACCGCCGACGGTCTGAATATTCCTTCGACCGCGTCTACGCCTACTGCGTCTATCGTGGATGCAGTGCACCCTGGGAAATGGTTAACACAGCCTCGCGGTATGTCGCCGCGGATGACAAAAGAACATTTTCGCCTCTCTCCGCCCTGGGCTGTGAACCCTGACGCTACCGCGGGCCGGGGGCGAGGCCCAGGCACCTCTCATTGATCCGAGCGCTGATTCGAGAGTCCCGTCGATTGATGGAGTTCAGTGGCTTTTGTCCCAAGGGGATGGTGGGGGGGGGGGGGGGGGTGGGAACGCATCAGACGGGTGACCGGTTCCAGAGATACAGATGTTACCATGGAAACTGCGACTAGGCGCGTGCGGTACCCTGCGACCATCGGCCGCGTGGAGCCCTGTTATCTGCTTGAAGCCGAAATTAATTTCCTGGGAGAACGGACAGTGTACCCGCGCTAGCATTGTGTCTTGCAAAGGTGCCAGATTTAGCAAAACAGCTAAGTTTATGACAATGTGCACTGCAGCCTTTCTGCTGCAGGGTCAAAGGCTAATGGGCCCCACAGCGAATAGCAATGCGGTTGGAGCCTCCGCTGACGGTCACTCACGACTGTGTGCTGTGTACAGTACAGTGGCTCAGCCTTCCCCACTTAACATGTCATCCGTTTGCGGATGCTTCCGGAAGCCCTCGGGTTAAGTGGCTTGTTGGGTTCCGGAGTTTCCTCTCCCAGGACTCTTACTGTAACAGTCCTCTGTTTGTGGGCTCCTGTGGCAGTCTGTTGTTCGGTTTGAGTGCTGAGGGAAATGTGTTTGTTGTAGTGAAATTATTATTATTATTTTCTGGACTAAGGGCGCGGTCACACGTGCGCGAAATTAACATCGGCGAATATTCGCCTCCCGTTCACTTCTATTTAATGCGAGCAAAGGGGCGAATAAAGCAAATTCGCATCTTCGCTTTGCGTGGAGTTCGGTGAACTTTGACCGGCGAATTCGCAGCCTCAACCAATAGCAAAGAAGTGTGCGTGGTTGACCCCACTTGGCTGTAGTTGGCTGTACTTTTCTTAGTGAGCCAGGATGGAGGAGACTCATATTTCGCGGTATTTTGTTAGCTAGCTTAACTTGACTGCAAATCAGCAAACTGAGACGAGATAGGAATTTCTCCTCGGCAGGCGATGGTCATTCGCCTGCATTCGCACGTGTGTGACCACGCCCTGAGGCCTCCACAACCAGTTTTATGAAGTAACTGCACCCAATTCAGCTGTCATTAGGGGTACATTAGAGGGTACGCTACGATACAGAGTGCACCATACATTCATCTGGTTTATTCATCAGACTGGACAGTTCTTCCGTCCTGCGTGACTACTTCTCCAAATCAAATTCCTTTTCTTGAGAAACTGAAATGAAAGCGTTTTTCTTACTCGAGACGAAACTCGCCTCCTTGAATGAGCAGCGTAAACGGAAACCCCGACTAAGTGGAAAGTGCACTTTCACGCCGCGGTGGACTTCAAAATGGTTCTTTCTCAGCTTCACAGAAGGTTTCGCTGCTTTCATTGAAGTGTCAACTGACTCGCTGTATATTCAATAGATTAAATAAAAAGGCAATATCAGATGTGATTGAGAATATTACTCCAAGAGTAAGTGCTATTCCGCAGCATGAATAACAGCTGCTGAAACACGCTGCTGTATATGTGCAGCTCATCATGATTCTAAACGCTTTGTATTTTCTCAAACTTGTATCGTAGCATTATTAGCATGTTTGTTAATCCTACCTCTTAACTTAAATTGATTGTGTACTGTTTTGCGGGCCCGTGCCCCCCGATTGGATCAAAGCCAGGTTTCATTTGACTTAAGAAAGTAACTCGGTGAGGCAGGTAGAAATCCTCAGAACAATAATGGCAGGAATGTTGCAGTCCAAGGAGTTTGTACCGCGGATCAGCTTATGATGACTCGCGATTGGAAGATGTTGACACAAGAAACCGCATTTCAGTTTTCCAGTAAAAAAATATATTTATGAATTTAGTTGCCCTAGGATGCCTTAATTCCTAGGTTGTTCATACTGTGTTGATGGCATTGAGATTATCATGTGTCAACTAAGTGATCTGTTGCTAAATGCTATAATGCCATGATATTATAGCAATTAGCACAATGAATGGAGGGTGCATTGCCCTGAGGGCTGATGGTGTTTTCTATGAGCTTCTGTGGTTCTTGTAGCAGTATGGCATTGAAGGATGGTAGGAGACGAACGCTTGGCCTGTTTTTCTAAAAGAACAGCACAAACTCGGTCATTTCAGGTGGTGGTCATAAAGAAGTGCTAAAGGAATTTGGGGGCAGGAGGTCCTTCACTGTAAACCATTCGCCTCCGAAACACAGAAAAAAGGTGTGTGTGTGTGTGTGTGTGGTGAGTGTGTGTGTGTGTGTGTGGGTGGGTGGGTGTGTGTGTGTGTGTGTGTGTGTGTGTGTGAGTGTGTGTGTGGTGAGTGTGTGTGTGTGTGTGTGTGGGTGGGTGTGGGTGTTCTAAGCACAGAGCACCAATGTCCTTGAAACCCCCCTTTTCAGCATTTGACGATGTGCTTTTAACTCTTGAAACGGGCTGTTTTGTGATTGGTTGAGAAGCTTGGTAATGCGAAGATACGTCTGTGTGATCACTGCTTCTGCTCTTCTACATCCTCATAAATTAACAATAAATGTAAAAAAATAAAATAAAAAGGCAAAGATAGAGTTTTGAGAGAGCGGCGGAGCGCAAGGCGCAATCCCATAATCCCCAGCTTCCGCCAGCCCTGCTTTTCCGAGGAGCGGAGGCGAAGTCGGAGAAGACGCGTCCGCCAGGGGTGACCACCGCGCTCGTGGCGGTGGGGTCCTGCTGAATTATGCAGCTTCTGAGATCCTGACTGGAGGACGGCTGCTCTCTGTGGGACCGGACTCGGCCTACCGGAGCGGCTCTGCCTGGCTCTGGAATGTGACCTCCTGCTCGTTTTGGGTGTAGAAGGGGGGTACCCTGGGGGTTCCCCAATGCGTTGAGGGGGTGGGGGAGGGGGGGTGAGTTTTGGGTTGGGTCCAGAATCCCGGCACTTCAGCCTACCCTTGACTGCCCGCAGGGGGCGGGGTAGGTGGTGGTGGTGGTGGTGGTGGTGGTGGTGGGTGGGTGGGGGGGTGGTATACTGCTGATGTAACTGCTGATCTGCCCACTGTTCACTGCTCATCCTGTTCCGAGCGCACATTCCAATTTTCATCAGCAACTAACCGCGGGCCGGGCCCATGAATTTGAATTAGGCTTCCGTACGGGGTCCGGTGCGCTTTTCCGACCGCGGGAGAAGCCGCATTTTCGCAGCGTTCCCCTGGCGAATGCTCATTTTCACCACCTCGCCGCGGAGCGCTTTCCAATTTCCTGTGGCCGTTCAGCCGGCGAAGGATTTCTTCTCCGGCCCGGCGTTCCAGTTCCCTCGGGTTGATTCTGATCACGGTGGCGCCGCGCGCGCTAGCGCTGCTTCCACTGCGGTATCTTTCTCCTGAGCCTGCAGTGCCAGCATCCGCAATACAATCACACTATAAAGATGGTGGTGGTGAAACACTGAAACAAGATAATGCAGTTGGGCTCTTATTTTATCAATTTTAAGTGACTGCTCTTCACTGTTGTTCCACAACCGGACGCAAGCTTCACGAAAGATTCTCTCAAGCCCATGGAAGCTTTTTAAGTTTTTCAAATCTCCACATTGATTTCTTCCCCTGTTGCATGGCCAGTGTTTAAATGTTAAATGTCAAAGAAAATGAGGGTGTTCTGTGTTGAGAACTTTATACTAACGCTGTGTCCCCAACCCTGCCCCCCCCCCCCCCAACCACCACCACCACCACCCTCTCGTTGGCTGACGTCACCTTTCTCATCAAAGCATTTTTCCCTTCCTTCGAAGCTGAACGTTCTGTTAAAGTTTCGTTGGTGGAGAGAAATAAGCTCACCAGCATCGATGACCTCATTTTTCGCATTTCACTAAGCATTCTGAAGTTTTTTTTTTTTCTCTCCAAAGCTCACAAGGCCTGCCGGCTAATCGGCTGGCCGTGCAAAGCTGCTCTCTCTGTAGCTGCCCTCCAACCCCCCGCCCCCACCCCCCCATCCCCCCCGCTTGCGATTCGGCTGCGGTCGTGCTTTAGGGGACCGTGTCTCGGCCCCGCCCCGCCGGGCCTTGTCCGTTCTGGATTTACGGCGCCGTCTCCTCTGACACAGGGGCGGGTAATGGAGCGTGAAACGGCCCTTTTTTAAATGCGACCCGTCCCGCGGAACCGGCGCGCCCGTCCTCCGTCACGCCGCGGCGGGTCGGGTCGGCTCGGACTGGGGGGGGGAATAAATCCTCGCTCTGACGGGAGGGAGAGCGCGCGGCGCGGGTGGCGAGGGATCACGCCACGTTTCTGTCGCGTCGGCTTTTCCCGCAGACGCAGGAGTATGTGCTGAGCACGGAATCCGTAGCTCGCTTCGGCATTTAAACCAATGGGTTTTTAGCACTGATGCGCCGAACGAGGCTAGCTGCGTTGCTTTTGCAAATAGCATGCTAACGCTCGCAGTTCAGGAGGCGCTTTTTATTGACAGCCCAGCTTCGCGTCTAGCCTGGCACAGCTAAAGTGAAAAGGAATACTCAATGGACAGAATACACAATCGAGGAGATCATTGTTATTGAGACTACTTATCCCTATTGCTCGTTTGGGAAGGGGAAATGATGTCTTTCTGACTGTCTGTCTCCTCATTATGCCGTTCCTCCCGTGTTTGATGCTGATAGCTTGTGTTCGCATTGCAGTTATGACTGGCGTCTGAAAAAGACTCAGTACTGCAGTGCTAGTTTTTTTATCATTTGCATTCTTGTCACTTGTAGGTGTACTTGAACAACCTAAGTTCTCCAAAGAAGTTTTTTGTTATTTACATTTAAAGGAAAGTAACTTTTTTTTGGTTAGCTGCTGTCCTGTTATGTCCTCCAAATACTGAATATACTGAAAATTCAGAGTCAGTCACGTCTGAATATTAAATTATGAAAAGTAAACAAAATTGTTATTGTCGTAGCTATCAGTATGAGATATGAGTGCAGCAAACGTCGGTTGTATACTTGCCTGCACATCTAGCAGGGCCCTTGGTAAACATGGCAGTTAATATTGTCATTTTTCTATAGGCGAGCCAGTATTAAGGCTGCAAATCAAGTCCCTCTATAACTGGTCTCCAGACCTAACATAATACAATACAGGTTGGCCCTTTAGTATGCTTTTGCTCTTTTGAAAACTAGAATGCAACTAACTCAGACAGTTCTAATGTTCACATCCCTTGCTAATATAGCCTGTTGCCTGGTCACATCATTTATATGTGTTAGACTGGCTGTTTAGATACCGTCTGAGAAACGCAAGGGCATTACTATTCACTCACGCTAGTTTCCAGTCACGTTTACTGTGCTACTTTTGTGTTTTGACCATTCTGGGATTCAGCCAAATGAACTAATAACGGTATGCGTGCCGTACATTTTTCCCCCCTCACACTTCCATGTGATTTTTGGGTTACCCAGCGCTGGGTATTTACGATTACGCGTCGAGTCTTTTACGGGTAATTTGTCATTCCGAGCGGATCCCTTAAGGGACTCGCTGCTAAACTGGTTAATTGCCGGCAGCCCGCGTGCACCACGGCTCCCCGCCGGGACCGAGCCGATTTAATGTGCGGCTCGCCTGCTGCGCCCAATTAAGGGCGCCCAATCAGATGCGTGTTTAAGACCGTGTGACGCGTCTGAAAGGGCCCGCGTTGTGTGAGCACTACCCGGGGGTTAGGGGGAGCGGGGAGTGGGGGAGGGGGGAGTGGGGGGGGGGGGTGGTGTTCAGGATCACGCAGAGGGGACTGTGTCGGTGCGTGGCCCCCGGGTTTGGGGAGTAACGCGGGACGTCCTATTTTTTCCAGGGTGAACCCGGAGAAGCTGAACAGCGTGCAGCAGAAGCTGGAGGCCTTCCTGGCCCAGGAGAAGGAGCAGAAGGAGCGGGCTCAGAGGGTGAGTGAAGGGGGGGGGGGGGGGGGGGGGGGGGGGGGGGGGAGAGGGTGGTCAGGACCTCCGGAGGGTGGATGTGGAAACTGGGTCAGAGGCTGGCCTGAGCGACTACTCTCACCGACTCCGCCAACTCTCTGACTGATCGTGACCTCGTGGAGAGTTTTCATGTTTCAGTTTCTACTCGTGTTTTGACCGTGGTTCCACCGATCTAAATGTACGCCTGTGTGTAATTTATTCAAAAAATCATAATCCTGATGGAGCCCCGGACAGAATGCCTGTATGTGTGAAATGCACTGGCCAGATTCCAAATGGCTTCCTTGGCTCTCTTCTGTGTGGGAAGAGGGCGGGGGGCAGGCAGATTAAAGGTTCTCTGAGGCACTCTTAACCATCAGCATCCCTGTAAAGGTAACAGATGACATGTGCAGTGGTTCCCAGAGGGGTTTTTTTTCCATGGTGCGCTGGCTCTGGGGGCCATGTTTGTAGTTTATAGGATTTCATTTCACACACTTCAGTGAGAGGGGAATAACTGTCAGATTTCAGACCACGAAAGCCTACCCAGCCCTGTCTCCAAAGGCCTAACCTCAGTTATCCCCATCAGACACCCACATTCAAATCAGAAATTAACATTAGACAGATTATCCCTAGATAGTTAGCTGTCTAGCTTGCTAATGTTATTTTGCCCAATTTAGCTACTTTGCTGGATATCCAGTATGGGCGATGATATGTGATTGCCCTTAATGAGCTTAATATCTCTGACGTTACCAAATGGTTACATTAAAGTAATGGCTGTTCAATTAGTTAAAACATTAATTTTAATAAACTGTCTCAGAGGAGTGCTACTGTGGCTTAGCATGCCAATATTGTTAAATGGTATGGGAAATTGGAGATGTAACCTGCATATTTTCAATAATTGATTCAGAATTTTCAATAATTCATTCATGAAGGCGTGTATCGTATGCTTATTATTGCACGTGTCATGGAGGATTGCATGTGATTATTAATAGAGCATTATGTATAATCACTTCTTGAATGAGAGATTGTAAACAGTCTACCTCTAATGAGCTGTGGTGTGCTCTCTGAAGTTAGGAGCAGCCATTTTGAAAGCGGCAGTGCCTCTCCTGTCCCCACATTGGAGGGGGGGGGGGGGGGGGGGGTTTACAGGGTGCAAAGAACACCTTGCGATTCCCCTAGGGCCCCTGGCTATTGGCTCCGGCCACTGAAACTTAATTGAGTCGATTATCCCTCGGTTAATGCCTCCCCGCCATTTCATTACAATGTTTAATTAAAGCCATTCGTTCGGTTTCGGGCACCTTCCCCCCCCCCCCCTCCGCCTCCCCCCAGTCATCCGCGCACGGCTTCCTGAAACAAATTTTGCTCGCGGTGAACAAACCCTGGCAGTGTTCCCACGGCGTTCATTATAAAAAAAAAAGAGCCTTCGCTACATATTAATAACAGAGGCTACAGCGGTTCAGCAGCCGAGCCGTCTGCTTTCGTCGGTAACGCTCGCTTCTGTCGTCACGGCGATAATTACCGCCTCAAACAAAGCTGGAGATCTCTCTGAGAGAGAGGGGAAACAGGGAATGATTACTTCTCAACGGTCACAATCCTGGTGCTGCCTTCTGCTTAACAACAACTGCGAACACCCGTTTTTCACTCTGAATATTTCAGCTTTGTATCCACTGAATTCTCACACAATGTGTAGACAGGGGCGGCCCAACCCTGTTCCTGGAGATCTACCATCCTGTAGGTTTTCAGTCCCAACCCTGATTTGGCACACCTGATTCTACTAATTAGCAGCTCAATGAGATCTCTAGCTGTTGAATGAAGTGTGGTTGGTTAGTGTTGGAGTGAAAACCTATGGGACGGTAGATCTCCAGGAACAGGGTTGGGCAGCCTTGGTGTAGACACTGAAATAAATAAAAAACATGAAAGAATGAAATATAAAGTAAAATTAAATTGATTAAAGATTCAGAATAGTTGGGAAAGTTTTGTTGCTAGTGAGGAAAACGCAGACGTTCAGACGACGAGACTGGTCGTCTCATCTCATTTCACGGTTTCCTCCGACCACACGCGCTGAGACTCTGTTGAAGTGACCGGTACGGTTGCGTCTAACTTCCTGTTTGTTTACTCTCCTCTTTGTTTGTTTTTCCCTCAGTGCTTTGTCTCCTACCTGCGCTCGGTCTACCTGATGAAGAATAAAGACGTCTTTGATGTGTTCCAGCTGCCTCTGGAGGAGTACGCGGGGTGAGTAGAATGGCGTCGTTTGCGAGCCGCTGGCCCGCCCGAAGCATCTGTGGAGTTTTTTTTTGTTTCAATCTTTCTGCTTTCCCGAATCTGCTTTCTGCTTTCGATCTTCTGTTCCACCCAGCGGGTCTGAAACCCGAGATAATCGGGACGGTCAACGGTAACGGTTGTGAGCCGGTTCTGTCTGCCTCGGGATTAGTGACGCTCGGATCGCGGCGCGTCCGTGGGAGTGAGCCCCGCCCACTCCACCCCCCCCCCCCCCGCCCCCGGGCCCGTTGGTCGCATGGTCGCTTCGTGCGCTTCGGGGGCGACCACCGCGAGAGGGAGAGAGGCGCTCCTGGCGCACCGGGGGAGGCCGAGTCTCTAAAAATACGCGCGCCTGCAAAAGCACGGCCTCAGAGGAGACGGCGTGGGAGAGGCTCGACTCCTCCGCAGAGTCCAACTCGCGCAGCCTTCACACGCTCGCGCACAAAATGGACGCCGCGCTGCACACGCGCTGCCAAAAATAACGGCCTCGGCATTGTGGGAGAATTCCAATTTGCCAGACGCCGCGATTTAGAAACCGTCCGCGCGGCTCGCTAAGCCGCGTTTATCGCGCCGATTCGCAAATGAAAGCGATTCACATCGGGCTAACGCGGATAGCGCCGCTCGGCTTCTCGGCTGGGAAATGGCATCGCGCTCAGCCAGCGTTTTATGGGAATAATTGCCGTGCTCGTTGGACGGGTCACCCCGCTCACGGAGGTTCTGTCTGTCTGTCGGGGTTGGTAGACTGTCGAAGGTTGACTGTGATTTGTCTAGGAATTGAGGTAAAAGTTGAGCCTGTCTGCGCTTTAGTCAGTTCATATTGGTTTATATGCTGGTCTTGGTGGAGTGGTGCTGGAACTCTGGCCTCTACATTCACTCTGACTAGTCTGTGGCTCCTGAATATACCTTCCATGAGACAGTGGACATGTTCCTTAGTGCACCCAACAGGGAGAAATATACTTTAACTCTGTTATACAGGACCAAAAACATGGTACATCTCACAGGTTATTTAATCTTGTTTTTTTTTTTACACATTTCTTATGATATACATGAATGTATGTACACTAACACACCCACAGAGACGCAGAAATACACGAGATACATGCCATTGCACATTCATACGCACACCATGCAAATGCAGATGCAGACACTTTCACACGCCCACACACACACACACATAGGTGCTCTCACACACACACTTAAACTCACACACATATACAGTACACACAGGCTTGCACACACACGCACGCACACTCTCTGTCTCTCGTGTGTGTATACATACAAACGCGCGCACGTACACACACACACGCCCACACACACACACATAGGTGCTCTCACACACACACTTAAACTCACACACACATACAGTACACACAGGCTTGCACACACACGCACGCACACTCTCTGTCTCTCGTGTGTGTATACATACAAACGCGTGCACGTACACACACACACACGTACACACACACACACACACACACACACACGTACACACACACACACACACACACACACACACACACACACACACGTACACACACACACACAACACACACACACACACACACACACACACACACACGCTTTGCAGCCGCTGACTCAGCGTGACTCCTGTCTCTGCTGAAATCCAGAAACGCACGGCTGACAGACGGGAGAGCCAAGCGGAGCGGGAGGGTCACGCACACTGCATTAGTCAAGCTGCTCTGACTGGCTCAGCCTACCCGGCTAAGTCCAGAGTGGGATTTCATTCAGTTTGGGGGGGAATAAAATGTACAATGGATAAATCCTGACTGCCACTGTCTTTTAAATAAAAAAATAAACACTGTAAAGTCAAGCAAAGATATCATATCTCCAAGTAGTCCTTTAGAGCTTATGAAAAATAAACTCTTATGTTCACCTTTTACTGCCAGTGAAATATTTTATTGCTAACTGCATACGTGCATCAGGTGTGGCTTCGCTTAATGTGCTTAGATTGCTAGAAAACTGACGAGCCATTTTTGGCTTGTGCAACAGTGCCACTATGAAAAGTATTTGGACAGGTATTCCTCGACGAGAACACCTGCGAGTACGTGTTCCTGCAGAAACAAAATGTTCCCCCTTTTCATTCAGATGGTACAGATAGAAATGGGATCACGGTACGGAAAGTGCCAGGATAGAGAGTCAAACCCCCAGCTGCCAATATATCCATCAACCATTCCTCCCTGTTTAAAGTTGTCCTCTTTTATGGGAAATTTGATGTTTGCACAAATTAAAATAATCATTGAAAATCTTACATCATCCTTAAAACACCGTGAAAGCTTTCAATGAAATGTCATGGAAAATATAAATCAGATTTTAGTGGGACTTGTGTATGGATTTATTTAGTTGTTTTTTTATTTTTTTTGCTGTGGCTTGATCGATCGATCGGTCGAACTGACCTGGGCTCTGTGGTGGAACTTGCTGTTGGAAGTGCATTTGGATTTCTCTGCATTCGTGTCTGGCCTCGCTGAAGCTATTGGTTTTCCCTTTTACCTTTACGTTCTATTTCTGCGTGATTTTCCAGGGCCTGCGCTCAAATCGATGGTCCTCTTGTTCCGTCGGAGGTGCGGTCCATGTCCATGGATTTCCGATCGCGGTCGCGGGACTGGTTGAAGTCGGCGCTTTGATCAATTTTTAATTTCGGGGCCTTCCTTAAACAAGCTTGCCGGGCTGTCGTTAAAAGTTTGAGAGACGGCGCCAGGGTTGCCGTGGCTCGGGTTCAAAGGACAGCCGGGTCAGGCCTGGTGTTTTTTTGTTGCCGAGCGGAGGGAGGGGAAAAAGGAGGGAAAGTATTTTTAGGTAGTTCATTTATAGAAAGAAATAGCGGTTTAGATTTGGTCTCTTCAAGTTTTCTGATTTATGGGCGGGCCAGGTTTTGACTTTGATTGAATGTCCCTAGAAGCCCACTGGCCACCTAGGTCTTTCAGTAAACAAGATGGTACCCTAATAGAATTTGTGGCATTTTTACATTGTTTTAAAGGGCCAGGTCACCCAAAAATTTTATTAAGGTATGTTACATACCCAGAGTGGTATCTGTCCATCCAGATAGTTTCGCTGAGATTTGATGAGTTTTCTAGATATCTGCTGCCGCTTACCCTGATATAACAGACCTTAAATATGAATAAAGATGAGCACAGAAAGATGGGACCCAAAAAATCAGATGGCAGCCAAAAATAAATAAAGGAAATTAGATTTTGAATGGCTTAATAACTTGCGTCTGACCACCTTTTGCCCATTTTAATATACAAAGGTTTAATAATCCTCCCCATTTTTTGTTCTGCAGTTCACTGGGTCTAGCCGTCGCTCCACGGGTGCGTTTCCTTAACAACGCCAGGAAGCTGAGGGAGGGGGGTGAGGCTGGCCCGGGAGGGGCGCAGGGCGACGAATCGGACCAAGAGCTGCGGAGCTTCCGGGCGCAGATCAGAGGTGAAAAAAACACCCCTGCTCCAGGGAAGGGGACCACCGAATCCCAGGATGAACCCAGCGAGGAAGAGGACGGAGAGGAAGAGTCTGGATCAGAGGAGGAAGAGGAGTCTGGCGATTCGGAGGAGGAGGAGGAGGGCGCTGTGGACGGGCCTGCACGCCTGTCTCTCGCCCCCGATGGAGACGAGGAGGAGGAGGAGGACCTGAGGGACGTGGACTTGCTGACGGTCAAGCGGAGAGACATCTTCCAACTGGAGGAGGAAGATGACGATGACCAGGTGAGTTCTGCTCCGTGGGGCCCACAGTGCCAGGATACAGGAACCAGAAACGAGCCTGAATGTTGGGTCAAGTGGAGAACTATTATTCTTCCCTCATCTTTTTGGTTTGTTTGAAAAATCACATTGCTCTCGTGAAGGTAAAAGTATGAGAACTTGCGGCAGGAGATTTTCCTGACTTTAACCTGTAGTTCTGTCCTCCAATAGCAAGATGGCGGTACAGGACATTCCGAAGTCACTTGTTGAGCAGCGAAAACTATGCAATACCTTAACCATCTTAATTAATAATTCAGTTTCCATAGGGTTGTCTAGAGGACAGCTGGTGTGGCCGCAGGGCTTTTATAATGGAGTTACCGTACTAATCGTGGTCTATAATCAAGAATAAGTTGATTTTATTGCTGAGCTATAACAAAAACCTGCAGCCACACAGGCCCCTTTCAGATAAGTTGGATGTCCCTTTTTTTTGGTTTTGCCATCCACACACCAATGAGCTCTTCAGTTGGTCATTAATTATATGATTCTTCACGGTCCCTCGACTGCTTACCAGTGATTAAGGCAGTTAGTGCTTTCAGTGACACCTTGAAGAACAGGACTGAAGGAACAGGACTGAAATACAGGGTAAATGTTTCCCTGGTCACATGACCTTCGTTGCAACTGTCTCTATAACTGATCCAGGATCCTTTTCAGAGTTCCGAGGGACCTATCAAGGAGTCACAAGTATGGCTGCGTGCACCCTAGAGCCTTGAGAGTAATTAGGAAACAGCAGGCCAGCTCGACCTATTAAGAGGGAAGATAAAAGCCGCGGCAGCCATTTTGTTTGTTTCATTGTCCTTTTCGCTTTCCTGCACTGGCTGTGAAAAACTTCGGTTCACTGCATGTATCCAAATCCAGTGCAGGCTGAAGTTTCACTGCAGTATGCACTCATTTTAAGACCTACAGATGGTTCTTAACTGGCCTCTTGAGCACTCTTTTCCTCCCCCCCGCCCCGTTCACAAGATACAATTAATTTATTTACCCTAATGGGAGTATAAAGCATACAGAATCCATTACAGATATATCAGAAATCACGGCCCTTATTTGTCACTGAGCCTCTTCAGGATTAATTTTATGGCGTTTTGCGATCGATTATAGTGCCTCAGTTGAACATTCGTTCTTGCGTTGGCTGTGTGGTGCTTAACTGAACTGAACTGGACTGAACTTTCGGGAGCAGAGTTAAACGGTCAGCAGCACTTTTTCTGCCAGCAGATTCAGAGCCAGTTTTGGAGTGCACTTTGAATGAAGCACCTGTGATTGGCATGTTTACTAAACATAAACATGTTGCCGATTTGCGAACGAGTCAACTGAATGAAAATGAATCCCAAAGGAATGCAATTAATTAAATGTGCCAAATATGAATCTATTCTGTTCCCCTATACCGTTTAGATTGCTAAATGATTACTTTACAGGCATTTAACTGATGACCTTAACCAGAGCAACCTGAACATTTTACATTCACCAATAGTGATACAGGACGATAGTTTACCCAAGCACCTTGCCCAGGGACCCTGATGGGAATTGAACCTGCAACCTTTACGTTGCAAAGTCAGCTTCCTGACCACTAAGCTACTCCTTCACCCCTCCCCTCTTAACAGCATCTCATCAGACTCTAAATGACCATATTTAGGCAATCACAGAAGCAGGGCTCTGATTGGTAATAATTTGCCACCAGTCATGACTCACTGGTGGCAGTTTTACTTTGCAAGGTCAGGAAATGCATTTAGCAGTGGCTTAAAGTGATAGTTCACTTTCTGGCTTTTAAAGAAAAATGTTTTTTTTAAACATTATTTCAGTTTTTTTGTGTATTTTTAGATTAGTCCAGACTGTTTTTTTTATGCGCAGCAAAGGAACTTCAGATAGTTGCAGAAGTTTTTGATGATCTGCCAGCTTTACAATGTCTGGCGTAGAGGCACTGGAAGATTTGTGGTTTAAAGCAAACAAAAAAAAAAAAAGAAAAAGAAAATTCACTTCAAGCAAATCCGAAGCAGCTTGTACAGCAAAGCTGTATTTACAGAGACAGACGGCCCAGGATTCTCCGGCGCGGTTTCGAGGGCTCCCTGGCCAGGAGGCTAGCGGCGGCAAGTTAATTACCGCTTGCTTCCCTGGCTCGTTACACCCCCCTGCCCGCCAGGCTGAACCAAGACCTGTCAATCAAAGGGTCCCTTCTACGCTGACCACTCCCGCCCCCCCACCCCCCCCCCGACCCTGCACAGGCACCGGCTGCCTCTTACCTGCCCACACCGCCAGCGGGTCTCAGCCAAGAACCACCCCCCGTCGTCCTCCCCCCCGCCCCCCACAGCGTTCCTCCGGCCACAAAACTATTTATGCCAAAGGATCAGGCATATCCCCCCCCACCCACCTCAGCCCAATTTTTATAATGTTAGACAGGTTTTTCTTCTTTGTTTTTTTTTTTTTTATGGTTCCCTCTGATCTTCCCTGAGCTGCTGGAAAGGGTGACAGCAAATCTTTACAATTCCCGTCTGTATCTTGACGGAATTACCAGAGAACTGCGTTCCTCAGACCTTATATCTCACTCGCGCTTCGCGCCCGTAGGAAAGTGATGCGTGATGTATGTATAAACGAGGGTTGGGTCGTGTTTCCGGGCGCGTAGGAGATGCGTCGCTCGCTCACCCTGCAGTTGAGCGCCGGGGCGAGCGAGCTGTTTTCTGCGGCTGTATTGATGTTGGAAATGTTCCCTCCGACTCCTGGCAGCCTTTGGAAGCGCTGTCTGAAACTTTGTCCTCGCTGGCTGGCGTGTGGTAAATGCGAAAGGGATGGGACAGTGTTGTCGTTTTGGCTCCTCCACATTGGATTTTTAATAAAACAATGAATATGAGGTTAAAGTGCTGACCAGCAGCTTCAATTTGATTTTTATTTGCATCCATATTAGGTGATCCATGTAGGAATTACTGCCCTTTTTATATAAATGGTGGACTGTGTGTGAAAAATCTTATTCATACACATTCCTAACATTTTTTTGAAGTCAGCTGTTTGAAAACAGTTGTGAAATAACTTAAATGCATGTGCTCAGCAACCCAATTAGGAACCTATTGATTCATCTCGGTCCTTAATTTTATGAGTTAAAAAATTTTGTTACCTCTTTTTGTGTGTAATTTTTTGCAATATAGCACAATTATCACAGTGTGAACATGGGAAATTTATTAAAGATGGCCGTGCATAACTGTAGATGGAGAAGGTAAATAATCCTTGTAAACATGAAAAGCCCCTAATTAAGAAAAATTAACAGCTTGTTAAAATTCTGGGATCGCAACTGCGGTTGGAATGAAAACCGGTGTACACAGGGGGTCCCCAGGAGTTTGTACACTGCAGCTGGGGATGTTCCTGGTTCCTGTCCCCTTATCCAAAATGTAACAAGATTTTGGATTGCTCCAGTTTGTCAGAGCTGGTAAATGTTATCGTTCGGTTACCCATTATCCTCTCTGTTTTGTTTTAGTATGTCTTATTGTATTATTGTACAGCGCAGTCAATAGGGTACACTTCCTGTGCAGCTGGTGCAGGAAGAATGCAGGCACTCCAGTCGACCAGAGGGGGCGACAGTGTGAAGTGAGACGATGGCGGTCTTGCCAGTGGAAACCCCTCTGGACTGTGAGCGATACTTTTACCAGCTATGCCCCATGGGAATGCTGTTCACGGTCCGTGCCGATGCAGCCAGGATTTGTTGCCAGACTGTGGGCATACCCTGACACCCTTTGAACTGGCCACCTGGCAACCCTATGGCCTCAGCGGCCATGGTCAGATCATCCTACTTTCCCGCTAACCTAGTCGAGAGAAAGTTCTGAAACATGCGGTTAGCCGCAGGTCTTCCTCTTTTTGCTCTTCTCCAGCTGTACACACACACACACACACACACACACACCCCTCACATCATGTGTTATTCATCCAGCCAGCCGCGGTGAAGCCCATGGAACTGACAGCAGAGCGAGGGAGGAAGCGATTCGACGCGGACAGCCGCCTTTCCTCTCTCTCGTTTATCGGCCGTCTCCTCCAGAACGGGGGAGATGGATCCGAGGGGATCTTCTGAGGCTGGTCAACCCTTGAGAAAAACAAGAGAAAAAAAAAATCTATATTTGTATAAAATTTTTAGTGTGGTCGCCGCACGGAAGCAAGCCGGCATGGAAGCTCTGTCCAGGTACAGGTGAAGCAAGGCTGTCAGAGTGGATATGAAACCCACGGTCAAGGCTGCCTCCGTTCCCTACCGCAAGGGTAGAAAAACCTACCCGAATTACCTGCATCCCACTTTCTCCGTCAGTCCTAATTCATTTCTTTCTTCGCGGTTTTCCTCCCAGAAACCACCTTGGCTTGCGTTGAGCGCGTGCGTCTTCCTCGGCCCAGAGATCCGCCGCGGTCGTCGACAAAAGCGACTTTTGTCCCCCTGCTCCCGCTGGTGTCGCTCTAAACTTCTTTCTAAGCGTATTGAGGTCAGAACTCTTACAGGCCCTGACAGACGGAGGTTCTTCACCGCCAGCCTCCTCATTCACGGCAGACCTGCCTTTCGAGCAGAAGCCCGGAGTCTAATTTTTAAAAAGCTCGCCCCCTCTCTCTCTCTCGTTCTTCGGATGAGATGAAACTTCACGTTTGGCTCTAAATTGTAATCTTCCACTCCGATTTTTTAGACGTCTGCTCAGGGCCGAACTGCGCAAAGTGAATCTTGAATATGCTGCTCACATTTGAAGGATTAGACCTCTAAATAAATTGACGCGCTTTGAGTCTCAGACTCTTGATTAGAATATGTGCTGCAAAAAGGATTAAACTTTGCTTTGAATATATTTAACCTGATACAGTACCACCCCCCCCCCCCATCCATTTTTCTCAAAAGGAAACAGTTGTGTTGATTCTTTGCTGGCTTGCCTTGTGCTTTTTCTGGGTCTGGTGTTTTTACGTTTGGATTGCGGAGGGTGTCGTGTAGACCTACCCTCGGGTTGCGCTGCCAGGTGTCGTTTCCCCCCGAGTTTGTGGGCGCGAAAGGAAACCAGCGTGAAATTGACAGAAGGACTTTTGGGTCAGTCAGGCGTGCATAAGCCTGCGATTGGACAGCACGGCGAGCGCCACCTGTCCAATCGGATCGGGAGGCGATCGCTCCCGTCGCTGCGCTCGTTCGCTCTGTCACCTGACGGGTCGCGCCGTGTCTGCCCCCCCGCGACCATCACGGTAACACGAAGTCCAGCGAATAAGCTCGCTGCGTGATGTCCCCACGGCGACATCGGTCTGCGAGCCGATGGCAACGGTCTGTCTTTCGGTGAGAATCGTGGCGCAAAGAGCCACCCGCAAACATTCGTCCCGGTCGACGGAGGCAGCTGACTGAACCGGTTAATACCTCCTTAGTGCCCTGCTCCCCTTCGGGGCCTTGCGGCCGTGAAGAACAAGGGGTCCGCAGTGAAGTCCTTCCCCCCCCTTCCCTAAACCTGGGCACCTTGGTTCCACCCAGCAGCCTGTTTACACTCAGCTGGGTCAGGTCCTGAGTGACCAACTGGATGAACATGGTTGAACTGCAGAGTTCTTCCTCATTCGCTGCCCTGCGACCATCCAGGTTTCAGCCCAGTCACTGTGAGCTTTGGCCCAGTCACCGGAGGCGACTGGCAGAGGGACAGAGGGACAAGCTTATGGGTCATCCAGGCTGGTTGTCTGGAAACTCAAGTTTGCAGAACAATGCAAGGATTTTGAAAAGCCCAGAGAGTGAGAGAGAGAGTGATCAAGGGTTTGGGGAGGGAGGGAGGGAGGGAGAAGGGGAGGGAGCGAGAGAGAAAGAGACAGAGAGGGAGAATGAATTTCTACGAAGCGGTTTCTCTGCCAGCAGAACTTCAAAAGGCCCAGACGTTGTCTAGGGTCCAGTAAAAGATAAACAAATAAATAAATAAATAAGAAGAATAAACTCCCATTATTTGTTTTACGAGATGCACTGCGCAGTCGATTTATATTAAGCTCACGTAATTAATCCCGTTTGCAACGGGCGCCAGTTCGAGCCGAAGTGGGTCACCTACAGAACGTCCTTTACGAGGAGCCGTGGATGAGGCAGCTGGGCCAGACGGGAGTGTTGGTGCAGTATGTAGTTCAGGCCTCTCTGTGGAAGGGAATACAGGAACGAGAGCCGGTTTTGGAAAAAGGACCAAGGAGCCATTCGTCAGACTGCTCTGCCTTGCCTTTGCTCTTGTAAAGCACCTCCCTTTCTCCTCAGTTTTGCTCTGTCCTGTGGCCTTGTTCACATACCCCCCTCATGCTTACATCATCGACCACCTGTTTCCTGCACACCCCCCCCCCCCCCCCCCCAACAGTGAGAAGGTGAATTCTCCTTGTCGTCCCTGGCAACTCGCATCGTTGACGGACCACAGCTCGGGGGGGCCTGACGGACGAACGGGGATGCTGTGCGATGCATGAAAAGCTCCTCCCACCCCTCCTGTCTGTTCACCTGGGGCGCTCTCCCACTTTGTTTCCCTGGCTCCGCCCCTTGGTCCGTCCCTGGCTCCGCCCCTGGGTCGTTAATGTCACCGCAAGTCTGAACCCTCATCATTTGCTTGTGACGCGTTGAGATTTATGCGTTGGTTCTAAACAGTCTGCGTTTGGCTTGTAAATATCTAAAGCTGATTGGCCCCCGGGTTATTAAAGCTGTGCATCATTGGACTCTGTGATTTAAAACCTGCATAGCACCATCGCTGTGTTGAAAATGCTGTTCAGTGTTGAGACTTGCAATGCTGTTCAGCGTTTAGTTTAGATCAGGAAGCTATGCAGCGTTGGGATCTGTGATCGTTTCGTAAGTCGCTGTGGATGAGCACTTCTGCTAAGGGAACAGAACGTAATGCAATCTGAGAGCAGTGCAGTATGGGGATCCCTGATCTGATCCCTGAGCTGCTCTGACTTTCTTTATTCTGCCAGACAGGCCAGGTGTGTTCAGGACCAGGTGTTCAGGGGTTAAATCTGCGCGGTGGTAAGGTGGCAAGCGCGTTCAGACGAACCCTGACCGACCGTGCTCACATTCAGCGGTCGTCCGGGTTACGCGGGGGGGGGGGGGGGGGGGGGGGTTTAATCAGGCTGTTCATCTGATCCTGTACATCTGTTTCCCTCTGTGAGTCCCGCGGACTCCTCTGAGTGTTCCTCCCCCTGCGGTTCCTCCGTCCTGTAAGGAGCACGCAGATAAAAAATCTCCATGTCCCAACCCCCCTTTCAGCCGGCCACGGCGGGGGGGCCCACGGGTCCACGGGAATCGGCACCGTTCACCACGCGAATTGTGGGGACCCGCGCGAATCACGTTCAACGCCTCCCTTCCCGTCTGCGGCCAAAACGACGCTTTCATCGAGAGAGCGGCGGCTCGGCGCGGTGCCCTTGAAAACAGCCTTCGAATGCCAAACAGGAAATTGCACGTTGGATTGGCCGGGCGCAGGGGAGGCTGCACGCTCTGAGCCGCGACCGTTATCTTGTGACACCACGTTGCTGTGGGGGGCGGGGGGGAGGGGGGGGTTGGGTTGGGCAGGGGGTGGTGTTTCATAGCGTGGAATAATCGGCAGTTGTGAGTCAGCTCACTGAGTCCAGTGTGCTGGGATAGGGGACAAGGGCTGCTGGGTTGTTCAGTTGGTATCGAGCACGCCTCAAGCCCTACAGCCTGGACCAGCTGTCCCCAATCTCATCCAGAAAGGGCCGGTGCTGCAGGGTTGGTTCCAATAATGCAGCAACACACCTGATTCTGCTAGTGAAGGTCCTTAGCGAAGACTCTAGTGGTTGATTAGCAGAATCAGGTGTGTAACTGCTTGGTTGGAACAAAAGCCTGTAGCCACACCAACCCTTTCTGGATAAGATTGAGGACCCCTGGTCTACATATCATTAATTTGATCTAGGCAAAGTCATTTTCTAAGTCCACAGTTGCATCAACTGCACAGACTAAAGTGGGCTAAAAGGAGGACTTTTTTGTGCTCCCAAGCATGCAAAAGGCATTCAGTGTCAGTCTGAGAAAATAAAATAACGGATCGCTGTCAATCTTGTGTAAAATGTGACTCATTTTTGAAAGATGCGTCTACAGTGTACGTGGCTTCATGCGCTCATGCTGTGAGACCCCACATTGGGCTCACAGCACGCTCACGTGCACTGAGAGAGAGAGAGAGAGAGAGAGACAGAGACAGAGACAGAGTGAGAGAGAGAGAGAGAGCGCGTGTGCTACAGGAGCACGTGCACTTAACCTACGCTGCTCTCTGCCCAGGTAGCATGGCTACGATGTGAGCGCGTCTTACCGTAGCTCTCCGCCAGGAAATGGCAGGAGCGAGAGCCGCGGCGACGTCGCCGTGTTCTCATTTCACCGAGCCGGTCGCGGCGGCGGCGGCGGCGCTAACCGACACGGCGGCGTTGGGTGTCTGCGTTCAGCCTTTCCACCCCGAACGCTCCCCAGAGCCTGTCATTAGCGGGCTGTTTAGGCAGGTGCTTTTAATTGGGCTCGAAATTAAAGCCCTCGAGACTCTCTGCCTGTCCTGTAGGTCTTCGAAGGGGGAGGGCTTTTTTCTGGGGAGGGGGTGGGCAGTTTGGGGGGGGGGGTGGGGAAGCGAGACATCACTTTGGAAGTCAAGTGGATTTGCTGCCGTTTTATAAATGAGTTTAAATTGGTGTAATTACGGAGTTGGCACGTACCGTACGACGTAAAAGGACTGCATAATATTGAAGCCCTGCACGGTTGCATTTATCTCCTTTGTTTGAGTGATTCTCTTTGAATGTCAAGGGACAGGTTAGTCACTAAAATGGCCACTATTGCTGGATTATAAGGGGCAATCATGGTTTTAATGTATTCATTTTGAAGTCGTCGTTCCTAGATTTTGAGTAAGTGCACCCCTCCCTTTCTTGAGTCTGTGGGATTCTTGGGAAAAGGTTTTGATATGGTACAGTTCATTTGATGCAGGAGGGACTTTGCATTGTTTCATGGCAATGACCCAAAAATATACAGGCTTGAAGCTACCAGATTTTCCATAACCAATAACAAATGTGAACAGAAAACAGTTTGGTCTGAAAAGTGACGAGGCTGACAGCACAGGTTTACTCACACACACATGAAATGGCGTCAGAAGTATGTAGTCGTTATATAGTCCATATTTCTTTTACAAGTATACACACCTCTTCATGGTTCAGTTTTTAGAAATGTCTTCTTTTTGACTATTTGTACAGCCAGTATGTATTAACAGACAGGATCCAGTGAAGCCCAGAGGTTAAATGTCTCCCAGTTTCTTTAAATGCTACAGTTGGTCTATCCTACGTTAGCGGGGTCGGGCTGCGCTGCTCTGTGTGGGAGTGGGGGGGGGGCTAACATTCGGCGGCTTCGCCGGTCGGATAGAGCCGTGACGGGATCGATATCTGTCGCCGGCGCGTCACGTCACGCCACATCAGTCTTCGCCGCGCTCCGCGGCCCCCCGCCTTCGTGCTTCCGAGGCGCCGTTAGCCCCCGCCCATTTACCGCCGGCAGGGCTGTGCGCCCCCCCCTCGTCCCCCGTGAGGGCCCTGACACTGTGGAGACTGTCTTCAGACAGCGGTCCCATTTCCTTAAGGAGGCACCATGCCGTAATGAGAACGTATGAGGGCCTTCACGCAGCCCGTGTGTGCCCTCTTTAAGTGGGGGGAGAGGCTATTTTTCCTGGCCGTGAGATGGACCGACCCCCTTCTCTTTAACAAAAATGGGTTTTGTTGATTTATGAGGAGCTGGAGTGCCCCCCCAGTGGGGGGGGGGGGGGTTGAGGATATCTGGGGCGGGCTACCAGGGGAGGAGCACCTAGCAACGTGCTAGCCTTGCACTGAGCCACAGTGCCTGCTGGCTTTACGGCTGGCTTTCATTCGGAAGCCCGTTTGGAAGTCGGAAGCCCTCCCCCCCCGGGCCGAGTCCACAATGTTCTTTTGCATTACATTACATTACAGGCATTTAGCAGACGCTCTTATCCAGAGCGACTTACACAACTTTTTACATAGAATTTTCACATTGCATCCATTTATACAGCTGGATATGCACTGAAGCAATGCAGATTAAGAACCTTGCTCAAGGGTACAACGGCAGTGTCCTTACCCGGGAATCGAACCTGCGACCAAGACCAGTTCCTTACCCGTTACGCTACACTTTTGCCAATCGATGATTTAAATTACGTGCTTTAAGGAGCTGAAACGCATCACAGCCCGGCGCATTCTGTGTCCCTCCAGGCCTGCAGCTTGAGATTTCTGCCCTGACGAAGACAAGCTCGTAATCTGAATGTTAGAACAGGTTGTGAGGCTTTCAGCGTGTTGTTGGGTCTGGTATGAACCCCCCCGCCCCGCCGGCGGGCACTCGTCTGGGGGTTGGAGGGGTTCCTGCTGGGCCTCGCACTGTTACCGTAGCAGCGGGTGCCGGAGCCGGGCCGTTTCCATGGCGAGGGCCCCGCTGCGTACAGAGAGGGCAGCTAAGCGGACATCTCTCCGCGCTGCCCGTCGGCTCGGCTTCAGAGCTACGGGGGCGTGAGCGGCGGGAGGGGGGCGGGGGGGCGGAGCCGGGCGCCGGAAGATTGAGTTCGACACCCGCGGAGCGGCGAGCTGCAGGTGCCAGCGGGTGTCGGGGAGGCGGGCTATTTCTGTTCCGCCGCAAGGTGCAGGGGTTGCGGAAGAGTGAGGGGTTTGCCCACCGAACATATCGGGTTGTCTGCGATGCCGAGTTCGCCTCCTTTTTCTGCGCTGTGGACTCATCCGTTGGTCCGGTACCTCTCGGCACACTCCTCTTTTAGGTCAAGAAGATACTGTGTGTGTGTGTGTGTGTGTGTGTCTGTGTCAGTCAGTGTGTGTGTGGGTGTGTAGGTCAGTGTCTCATTCCAAATCTTCCCATGGATTGTTAATTGTTGCTCTTTCGGAGCACAGGGCAGTGAGAAAGTCCGGTTTATGACAGTCCACCCCACACCTGCGGAGGCAGGAGACTGCGTACCAAAGGAGCCTAGAAGTTTCTGTAATAAAAGAAGAAGAAAAAACCATCATCCATGATTAAACAGCGTGGGGAAGCCTTATTAAAAGCGAGGAGCCCGCTCGTGCGTGACTGATTGCAGCTGGGCGTTTCACATTTCGCAAAAGTGGCAGCGTTGAAATATCACCGCTTTCATTAGTGGTCCCGTGTGCTGGGGGAACCGAGAAGCCCGCGCTCCTCTTATATTAGTGTCACCATGGTAACGTGCCACGGAAGGCAAAAGGGGGGGTCGTGCCGGGGAGGGTTGGGTTTCCGAAATCAGGTGTTGCATTTATCCCTACAATCCTAACCCTGTCTTCTATGTGTGGATTATTAATCATTTTTACATTTTTTACCTGGTTCCATAAGATCTGTCAAGTGATGACTGGATGAGCATAGAGCAGGGAAAGGTCATTGCGGGGGTTCACTATAACCAGCTCCAGCAGCACATATACATATACTCACTGTGGCTGGACGCTAATGCGCTGTGGCTGGAGGCTAACGCACTGGGACTGGGGGGCTAACGTGCTGTGGCAGGAGGCTAACACGCTGTGACCGGAGGCTAACGCTCTGTGGCAGAAGAGTAATGCACTTGTGGCTGGAGGCTAACGGGTTGTTGGCTGGTGGCTAACGCACTGTGGCTGGAGGCTAATGTGCCGTGACTGGAGGCTAACGCTCTGTGGCTGGAGGCTAACGTGCCGTGGCTGGAGGCTAACGCGGATTACTAGCCTCACGGTAAGGGCTCAAAAACCCCCAGTTTCACCTTTTATGAGACTCCAAAGTAAAACTCCCTGCGAATTGTGTCATATGGCAAAGGTGCCAAACTCCAGTCCAGGCAGGCCCCAGTGCGTACGGGTATTTGTCTTTTCCTTTCGATCAGCAGCCAATTAAGGCCTTGATCACAGGGTGGGTGGACTCTTTAGCCAATCAATGACTTAAATTAATCACTCGTGCTGAAACGCACAGAAAACCAGCAGACGCTGCAGCCCTCCAGGACTGGTTTTTGAGACCCTTGTCTTATGGTGAGGTCAGACAGCATCTCGCTTTGTTTTTAGAGCAGAATAATTGAAATTCAGTTAGCTGATCACAGTCTGTCCAGGCAGGAGAAATGTCTGACACTCTGACATCTGTTGTGCTTATTGTTTATTTTTAATGTCCAAAAGCAGCCTGGAAATATGCCGTTTTACAAGAAATTTAAAGCTGGAAAAGATATAAGCTTTGCTGAGCTGACAGTAAGGCCTGGAGGTAGAGCTATTGTTTATAAGTCAGATGCACAAGACAGTCAATACGCTAAAGCTGGCTAAAGCACAAGACAGCAAACCCTTGACTGCTTAATGTGCATGTACCTTAATGTGCATGTACCCCCATCTTGCTGTAGCTTCCGGCAATCACTCAGGGCAATCACAGTGCCCCATTATATCGGCCTTAGTCTTCATTTATCAACTGATACCGATTTTAGAGACGTTATCGGCTGATGCTAATACAACCCTGATATTATCATCCATCCATAATTATTTATCTGTAAATCATTTATTAGTCACGTTGGGCAAGAAGAGAGCGGCTAAAGAGTGAAATCATAAAGTGGAAGGAATCTTCCCCCCCCTGTGAAAAACTGCATTTCCATTTAGCGAGATGAATATTAGATAAAGTCACATTCAGAGCCGGCGTTTCATCATTTTTATTTCAGCCTTTTAGCTTCTTCGCGGCGCTCTCAGTTTATACAACCTCGCATTACGCCCCGCGAAAGAAGAACCGTTAGCCGCCGTAAAACATGCAGCCAAACGCGCGCGAGGCCGGGTTTCACACATTCCACCGGATACTCGATCAGCTCCGTCGACAGTTTTAGGTAACGGCACCCAATTATGCGTACGCGTGCGAAGAGCTGCATATGCATCAGGGGGCGAAGACCCGGGGTGTGCCCCCCCCCCCCCCCCCGCCCACTTTGAGAAACAGTTGTTCTTTGCGTATTTTCGGCTAAACATCTTGGTTAGCATGTCCCACGGAGCTTTTTTTTTTGCCAACCGGCTGCGGGCCAGGTGTGCGACCCTTCCTTCGGTAAACCCGGTGCCGAGCGGCCCCCGTTCCCCCCCCCCCCCACGCCGGTGCGTCCGCCTAATGGAACGGGTGAGCCTATAGGCACACCCAGCGTTTTTGCATTTTTTAAATAGCTTGAGTGCATCGGCGCGGCGCTAGGATAATGGCGTCGGTTTTAGCGCGCTTCGGGTTAGAGGACACACCCCCCCCCCCCCCCCGCTTCTGCTTAATGGACGACGTTGGTGTCCCCCCCTCCGGGCTCGTGCTATTTTCGACGGGTTCCGCAGTTGAGAGCTTCGCCCCGTCCTCGCTGATGCAGTCAGAAGCGGCTCGCGTTGTGACACCTGCTTGTGATGGGCTACATGTCCTCTGTGTGAAGTTAAATGTATGAAAAGGAGAGTTTGCCTCTTTGCCATAGAAGAGCTCTTGTTCATGTTAAGTTTAGGGTTTAAATGCAATATCAGGGCCCTGTTTCACAAAGCAGGATTGTTCAGTTGGCTGGATTACTGCACCTAAAACCCGGAACCCTCCCAAATGCCAAATATTGCATAAAGGTCTGAGTAATTGTAGAGGCAGGCCAGTAATCAAAATGGCGCATAATGCCGCAGCTAATGCTATGTGTGGAGCTGTCACGTGACCTTGGGTCGGGATAAGCCGTTTTTATAGCGACGAGAACTGAACAGGCTCCGTTCAACAGCTGCAGCACCCCGCTAAAGGAGAGCTCTCATGCTCAGACCGGGGGGGGGTCACTTCATTTCTGGGAGCTTTTTTCTGCTGCGGCGGCCTCAAAGCCCTTTCCCCCTAGGAGCAGCAGCGCGGCGGGCTGAACGCACGGAGCGCGCTCAGTGTGGCGGCGGGGGGCTCGGACTCCCCAGCGACCGAGCTCAGGGGCGAAGGAGACGCGAGGCCCGCCGACATCAAGGTCGCGGAACGCGGCTTCCTGCGGGCCCGCCGGGTCACAGACCGACAGGCTGCTCATCGCTTGCCGCGCGCGGGGGGAGGGGCGGGGGTACGCGGGGGCCCTGGGGGGCAGGGTCTGTAACGAGGGGGGGACGCGGCCTGCCTAGTTAGAGGAAACATTCCTGCAGCCGTCCGCGCACGCAATAAATAAAACAGGGGTTTGTTTGTACCTGCAGGTGAGAACCAGGAGGAGAAGGCAGCTCATGTTTTTTTAATGGGCTCGTGCATAAAATGCTCATTTGCTTCGGGGAGAAAAAAAAAGGAAAAGAGATCCGGATTGAACAAACGCGGGGCTGTAATAATGTTTGTGTTCGTCTGTTTGTTCCGGGCGTCGCCCTGGTCTTGAGAACGGCGAGGGCTTCCTCGCGACCCGCAACGAATCGATCTATTGCGCCGCGCCGAAGTCAGCCTCATCGGAAGGTCGCTCGGCTTCGCCGTAATCGCCGTTACTCCGCAAAACGGCTCGAAAGGGAGGCTTTGCTCGTCGCCGTGGCGACGGATATTTTAAAAGCCTTTCGGTGTTCCGGAATATTCTGTTGGAGAAGTTCCGCGCGGGGTTTAATGTGATGGAGAGAGAAATAAATGGATGTGACATTCTTTACAGCCCTATCATACCAACAACAAGATTAAAGTCTGCTTGAGAAGATCCTCCACTTGCACTGCACGACTTGATTGAAAAACAGATAGAGCCTTTTAGCAATAAATAAGGATAAATACCTGTCCAGTCGTGACACTTTGAATGTACAGTATATTGCACTGTGACTGGTATTTATATTATACTCTTCACTTTAGGGTCTTATTTTCAAACAGTAAAAAAAAAAAGTTTTAACTTTATTTGATGGCATCAGGATAGCATTTACCTTGGGTAATTATAGGCTTTACATCAGAATGAAACATGGTGTGTTCTCTCCAGCTCTTAGTTTATGAGTCTGCCCTGGGGTAGAGCTGAGGTTTCAACCTTATCTGATCCAGGGACCCCCACCCAGGCTCGAAAAGCATCAAGATACCCCCATCATAACTTTAAAAAAAACACAAAATTATCATAATTAAAATTAAAAAAAAATATATATATATATATATAGAGAGAGAGAGATCTACCCAAATTAATGTTTAGTCATTGCGTATCAAGTCTGGCCAGGGACCCCCTACAGTACCTTCAAGCACCCCCTAGGGGTCCGCAAACCCCTTGTTGAAAACCCAAGTTTTTAGAGAGAGTACAGCTAACTCCACAAATCCCCCCGAGGTTTGTTTTCACCCTGTCTGTATTGGGGATGATATTTGGATGGGTGTTTGCTCAGGAGCTGAGTCCACAGCCTCCATGGGAGTCGTGGTACTGTGCGCTCTTATCTGTGTAAATCTTCCTCCCTAGCCCGATCCACCCTGCCAGCGCCTTATTAATGGGGCATTAACACGGGCGCGGGCCTTCCGCGAGCTGGCAGGGAGGGCAGGCCGATGCCACGGTCACCGGCGGCACCCTGCATCGTACCCGGCGACGTTAAGCTATCGCACAGCCGCTATGCGTGACACACATTCAATGGCCCAGTTTCTGTGTTCTCTCCTCTCTCTCGCTCTCTGTCTCCCTCCCTCTCTTTCGCCTTCTCTCTTCGTCCTTACCCTCCGAACCTCGCCCCTCTTAATCGTGCCGCCCCCCCACAGTCCCCTGTTCCTCGTGCACGTTCTGTTCTTGAAGGGTGTTCGCGTTCCAGGTTTCGCGGTCGTCCGCCTCGCATCTTTTACGAGGGTAAGACCGGCAAGCCAGCGAAACCGCGATCCGTCCGCCTGTAAATGCGTCTGAGGGCACGTTGGACGGCCGCTTTCGGGCAGGGGGTGGGAGGGTCTCGGCCGGGAGGATCGTTGCACACGGTGTGGCTTTGTGGAGCCTCGAGGTCGCAATCGGGGGCTCGAGGGGTCCTGCCTCGGAGGAGACCCGGCCCCCTCCTTCCTACCGCCGAGTGACGGCAGTGCACGGGGGACTGAGCAGCACTAGAGTAGAACTGGCCACCGAATTGAGAGAAAACAGGGAAAAAGGCTAAAACAAAAATCTTTTAAAAATCATAAAATCTTATAGAGAGCATGCTGTCCCTATTGAGTTAAAAGTTGAATCAGCCAATTAAGGCCTGAGAACAAGGTGAGTGGACTCTTTAGCCAATCAACTAGCCGATACTGCAACCCTCCAAGCCTGGAGTTTGACACTGGACACTGGAGTTTGACACTGGAGTTTGACACTGGAGTTTGACACTGGAGTTTGACACTGGAGTTTGACACTGGAGTTTGACACTGGAGTTTGACACTGGTTGTTTTACTGCACAGACCGCGAGACCGGCAGTTTTGAAACATTTCCGTGGTAAACCGGGTTGCATTCAGAGGCTGTTGCGCTAGCGTGCTTGTGCTCTGTAATACACAGCGTGAGCCCGCCCCCACGCTTCAGTCCGCTGGCCCAGAGTGCACCTGACAGTCACGGGCAGCCCCGTTTGACTGGAGGTGTCAACTGGCGCGCGATAACGAGCCACCGAAACCGAAGCCAATTACGCGCCTGCACCTGCACACCGGCCGCCCCGCGGGCACCGGCTGGGCCCGCTTCTGATCCGGGGCCGCCCCGCGGGCACCGACTGGGCCCGCTTCTGATCCGGGGCCGCCCCGCGGGCACCGACTGGGCCCGCTTCTGATCCGGGGCCGCCCCGCGGGCACCGGCTGGGCCCGCTTCTGATCCGGGGCCGCCCCGCGGGCACCGGCTGGGCCCGCTTCTGATCCGGGGCCGCCCCGCGGGCACCGACTGGGCCCGCTTCTGACCCGGGGCCCCCCTCTGACCCGGGGCCGCTCGGGGACGTCGGCGCGCCGCTCGTGACCGCTTTGACCGGACGTCGGCCGTTTTCGTTTCCCCTTTTTAAGTTGCTCGCAGACCGCGTAGGGTTCCCGCCGAAGGAGGCGAAACGCGGCGCCTGTTCCGCTCGGTCGTTCTCCAGGCCCGCGGGAAAGTGCCGAGATTTCCTGCGTCTCGCCCTTGTCTCGTTAAGCAGGGGAGACAGCGTCGTCTTGGTGATTTCAGGGTCTTGCGTAATGAACTGTGGGACGTGGGCCTCAACGCCCCCCCCCCCTCACCCCTCACCCCCCACCCCCACACCCCCACACCCCCCTGGACCAGCGGGCTGCTTCCTGCGCAGGTGGAAGCCGGTTTAGCATGGCTGTTTGGGAATAGCTCACTCCAGTGCCCCCCAGAAATTGAGGCTTTTAATTAGCAGAGCTGTTCTCCTTTTTTGACGTTAATGAGCGGATGAATAATGTGTTATATAAACCGGCATTATGGGATACCATCATTACCACGCACACAAAATAAAAAAAAGGTGCTCTTTGAAATATTAATGCGGAAAGGGTATCGGAAACCAGGCGTAGCGAAGAGAGAGTGCTTCGCCCTGTAAACTGATCCTCATTGGCTGGCTTGTCTGGATTAGATATGGCTGTCCCTTTGAGATTTTATCTGACACTGGACACACGTCTAAAAACCTGATTTGTACGGCAGTTATATGGTGTGTGTGTGTGTGTGTGTGTGTGTGTGTGTGTGAAACAGTCTTCTTTAATCGATTCCCTCGGTTCTTCCTCCTAAACTGCACAGGCAAAAATCTATTTTTTTTTTTTGTTGAACTGAAAATATCACTAAAGAAATATCACTTTCAAAAGGCACACATATTTCTCGCCTTAACTATATAGCAGAAAGGCAAACGCGCGGACGAAATAAGATCGTTTACGGAGGGCCGAGAGTCGTCCTCTCCGGAAATACGAGCGCGCGTCCGTTGTTGAAATCTTCCTCCGCCCTCACCCTCTTTAATCTCGCGAACCTCTTTGGGTTTCTTCGGCAGGAGGAAAATGCTCTTTGACTAATTGACCGAGGCTCAAGCGCCCCGGTGCTGATTTAATACTTCGCTGGGAGAGCAGAAATTACATAAAGGAGATAAGGCCTGTCGTGCGGTGGCAGCCTAATTAACTTCCGGGCCTCCTGGCGGGCCTGGGCCGTCAGTCTCGGGCTAACGGAGAGGGGGCAGGGGGGTAGCGCACAGGTGAATTTAGGCCCTGCCTAACTGGGACCCCTCTAAATGAACGCGCCGCCTATCTATGATGTAATGGTGCTACTAGGGCAGCAGTGTCCGTTGGTTGATTGGCTAAAAAGAGCATTGACACCTTGTTCTCAAGGCTATAATTGGCTGCTGATTGAAAGAAAACTACATATACCTGCATGCACTGCGGCCCTCCAGGACTGGAGTTTGACACCCCTGTTCTAGGGCAACAGTAGTCTATGGAACACATGAAGGTGCATTCTGGCTCTGATGCAGACAGAAATGCATACACGGATTTCCAGTTGACCAACACCGAGGGCAAAAAGGACCACAATATCTCCACTAGCCTTGAATTTCTTGTCATCACATCTTCTGTAAAAGGTCCATATCTGGTCTAAAACAGAGTAGGAGCAACGGTGTGTGGCAAAAAAAAAAAATTATCACTTCATATTGACGAATCTCACACAAATCAATCATTTGCAAAATGCACTGCATTAAAAAAAAATGACAAAGTGAAACAAAGCAGAGAGCATATTTGTGTCCGCTGTTAAGAGGGTGACATCGTTATCAATGCCGTGTAAATTGATGTCGGCCGCGTCCACGCCTCATTTTTCGCGGGATGGGTTAACAAGATCGACTTCCTGTCGTGTCGGCCCCGCCCGTTCGTGGCGGAACCCGGAGATGCGTTTTTCTGAAAACTCTTGGCGGCCGGGTGCTGGCAAGCGAAGGTTTGGACGAGCACGGACCACTTAGGTTTATGTGTACACCGCCTTCTGTATTATTTGCTGCAGCCTATGGCCAGAGTGGATGTAAAGATGATGTCACAGTCAGGAAGTTCCTTTACAAGTCCTCTTTCCAGGGGATTTTAGAGACTCATTTTCTAACATCTGGACTGCTGTGGGGGAAATAGGAACAATACTACAACTAGTACTAGCATCAATACTATTACTACTGCACAGTACTACTTTTAGTAGTGGCATTATTTACGTTCTAGAAAAAACTTTTCGTTTATGTTCAACACGCTTCCGAAATAGAAGAACAAAGTAGCACTAAAACTGAGGGAGACGGAGTACTAAAAGCGAGGTATATAAAACGGAGTGGGGCAGGTACTAATGCCTGTTCCATTTGCGCTATTGAGTTGTGAAGGTAATACGTCGGGAAGGATGGATTTGGAAAGGCTGCTCGGAGACGTGGATCTGCGCGTGCAGGAGGGGGGAGAAACCGCTCGCAGCTTTCCTCCGTCCTTATCGACAGGACTGAAACACCGTTTTCAAAAAAAGCCTGTTTTTGTATTCATGGCTTTGGGTGGTGTGATTTATTTATTTATTTATTTGTTTGTTTATTTTTTATGGGCGGACAGGCCCCAGGGCAGACATCACTAATGTCCTGTCGCGGTCCCGCTCTTGAAGGATTGCTCATTCCGGGCCACGGAACGGGGATTGGCGGTGCCCTCCCTCTCTGCGGCCGTTGTGAAAAAGCAGGAAAAGGGAGAGAACGGGCTGACGGCGTTCGATCCCGCCGTTCATTCCGGTCTTGCGGCGTACGTCCCATTTGCAGTCTGGCGTACTCCCATCCCGCCATGCGCTACCTCCCGCTGCGCGCTTCCATCCTGCGCTTTAATTACTGCGCTTTCACATGTGCGCTGCTGGGGGGGGGGAGGGGGGTGGTCCGGGATCGCGGGCGCTCGCCGCTCTCCCCCTTTTCCGACGAAACGATAATCCCCACCCCCCCCCACCCTCTCCATTTCCATGGCGATGCGCTCCGGCAGGCAGGCCAGGCCGGGTTTGATCAAAGCCGGGGCTCGCGAGCGGATCGCTGACTTTCACGCCTCCCCGCTCTTCAGAAGCGGTGACGGACAGCGGCGTCTCTCTCGCGGGCTTCGCGGCGCCGTCAGGTTCTGGAATAGCAACGGCGGTTCCTCCGGCCGAGCGAGAACGGTCTCATCCGCGACGCGGTTCGCTCTCTCTAACGCCGTTCGGGCGCTTCGGTCTTTCCCGTGCTTCGACCGTAGCCGGCTCGGCGGTTGTCGGCAACAACCGGTATTGTTCAAACCTGTATTTGTCGTTTATTTTTTCCGCACGGCGTGTGGCTTTTAACGCTCCTGCCCCTTATTCGCCGTTGCCCCCGGGGGCCGTTCCCTCCGCTACGCCGTGAGGCTGTGACTGAAGGCTCGCCGGCTGTTCGTCTCAATTTTGACCGCTCGGAGAGCGGCAGGTTTTCTCTCCACTCCGCGGGAGTCGCGCTCTCGTCGATAACCGGGTTTTTATAGATAGAACCGCGCGGGAGTGACGACTTCCGCTTCGGCATGACAACGCTGCGTTCTCTGTGATCCAGGGATGCATTTTTGAGGCAGCCATAATTACGGTACATTTATTTGGCAGACGCTTTGAAGCGACATACAGTAACTGCATAACAAAGGTAATTGCAACAACTACAGAACACTGGTCCGAAAAGGTACAATACTCATTATGTTACAGTTATCCATAGCTATGAACACATTAAGTCCAGTTCGCTCAGCAAGCATAGGCCAGGTCAGAAAAGTTACGGCAAGTCAAACTAGGACGCATGAGCTACAACATCAAAATAACGATGTGAGTGCAATATGGTGGCGGATGGAGACACAAGGGTAACATGAAAGTGCTGCAGGAACAAGACAGGATACAAGTGATAAGAGGGATCCTAGACTGAGAATGCCCAGTGGAGTACTGATACTTAGTCCAGGTACGGTCTGAAGAGATGTGTCTTCAGACCATGGCAGAACACAGTTTTCACAACCCCATATATGTGGGGGAAGGTCCCTCAGTCTGACAGCCCTGGTCCCTCGTTACCATTGTGTAACCACCTGCTCTAAAGACTACATATCCCATGATACCTTAAAAGCTCCAGCTCATGGCGTCGAACAGAACTCCAGAACTCTGGGGACAAACCGGTGACATCATAGGCACTTCCTGTTAGTGTCCTTGGCGGAACCCGCAGCTCCCGGTGGGCAGGGCCCAGTCACGACAGCTTTTACAGCGGTCACTCCCCGAGGCCATAACGACTCTTAAAAGCCACTTGGAACAGAAAGTCTGTCCTGTCCTTCGCTGCACCAAGGGTAGGAGGCGGGCCAGGATTTTCGGTGCTCGCCATTTTCGGGGTCGACTAAAAGCCGTTCGGCGAGGCCCCCGCCTCGCCCACTCGTCCTGTGATCAGCGGCGGGGGGGGGGGGGGGGGGGGCGGCGATGGAAACATCCATCGCAGAAGTTTTTGCGGTTCATCTTCTTTATTACCTCGATTTATTATTTTTATCTTTGCTTGGCCTGCTTAATGCTTCCAGGACCCCGGCAGTATTTAATGTTCTCCTCCAAACCATTATCTCTGAGAGTTATTGCTCGGAATATCCATCCTTTTTTTTTTTTTCTTTCTCATGGAACGATTACGCTCATTCCACATTTAGCTTTTTGACGGTCTGTTTCCACTGACCTGAGATGCCAAGATCCAAAAATTTCTCCTCTATCCTGCAGTGTGCATATCACTTTGCTCCAAGTACCTAAACCAAAAATAGACGTATTGTTTTGCTATTACATTTATTATAATGCAGTTCGCAACGATGAAATAATCAAGAACCGTATTCAGTTGTTCTACAGATGAAAGATTCAAGTAGATTGAAGGGGTACTTTCAACATGGGTGCAAGGTATTGTTATTAAACAGTGTTGCATAAGGTGCGATTAATTCAAAGGATTCAAAACTGTAGAAGAAAGAGGTGGAATTTATAATTAAGTGAGAGTCTGCTGGTAGACTGTACCTGGAGTCAAAAGAGAGTGCAGGCATAAATTATACGTTGGAAGCTGAACAGGAGCAGAATGTGGGGTTCGGTGACGAGCCAAGGACTTTGCAGCAGACACATGCAGTATAACCGAGCAGGCCAAGGCAGCCAGTACATATATTTTGGGGTTGAAGGGAGCGCAGGGCAGAATTGTAATGATGACGAGGTCGTCTATGGATTTTGTGCAGTGTATGCCCGTCTGAGAGCCAATGGAAAGACGGGATGATGCGCTGCAGGGTGGTGCGTGATTGGCTGGAATGTCACTTGGGGGCGGAGCATTTCGATCAGCAGAGTACTTACCTTTTTTTTTTTTTGGTGTTTCGCTTGTATTTAACCAACCTGACTGACCGAGACAAAATAATCTCTTCTACATACGTGATCTGGCCCAAGATGGCAACATGTTTTGCAAGAAAACCATAAATAATGCATCACACGATTCAAGCTGGCTGAGCGTATTAAAATACATCTGAAACACTAAATACCCGTAAATACAATCGCAATAGAATTTGTCGTTCCAGTCTGCAGAATCTCACTGTGAGCTGCGATCCAACGCTCCAATCCTTTTTTTTATTTTTTTTTTTTTTAAGTGCTTCCAGTGCTTATATAAGCCTTCAAGATGGGATTTGAGTTCATCTAAAAGGTGTAAGGAGCTTGCCGCTTCATGTTGTAATGATGAAAATTCCTCGAGCAGGCAGGGAGGATTATGGGTTTCGTAGGTATTTGCCTCCCGTGCTTCTGGAGTAATTTTGATTGATGAGCCACCTGCGGTGCGCTTGCACTTGCTGAGTAAGCTGTACGGCCCACCTGGTGGACTGCGCAGTCGGGAGCCAATGGCTGGCTCCGATTCAGAGGGCACATGTGCTGGCCTGCTGCTCCCATTGGGGAAAAAAAAAAGAAAAGAAAAACTGTCCGCCCGCTGAACTTTTAGCTCCCGTTTGTTTAATACTGCAGCGTTTCGACCAATGGGGTCATCGTCAGGCCTGAGGAAGACCCGGTTGGTCGAAAGTTTTTCTTTTTTCCCTCTTTGCAAGTTCCCTTTTTCGTCCTGCGCCCGTACCCAGCTGGGATGGGATGTGCACACGTACCTGCTTCTCTTCTAGGAGGGAAAAACATGAAGCCAAAAGCACAATTAGAACAACAAAAAGAAATAAATAGGGAGTTTTTAAAAGTATTTAGGCATTCTGGTTATGCAGAGTCCACCGGCCTCACTGTGAACGTGCTAACGGTTTTAACGTGCTAATGGTGTGAACGTGCTAATGGTGTGAACGTGCTAACGGTTTTAACGTGCTAATGGTGTGAACGTGCTAACGGTTTTAACGTGCTAATGGTGTGAACGTGCTAACGGTGTGAACGTGCTAACGGTTTTAACGTGCTAATGGTGTGAACGTGCTAATGGTGTGAACGTGCTAACGGTTTTAATGTGCTAATGGTGTGAACGTGCTAACGGTTTTAACGTGCTAATGGTGTGAACGTGCTAACGGTGGTCCCACTGACACTGCGTTTTGGGTTGCAGTCCTCGCACGTTAGCACGAGTTGAGGCACTCCCAGGGCAGTTCAGCAAGCGAGCAGACACGCCTCGCATTTTTATTGAGACCGTAAATGTCGGCCGTTTGAATTTTCTTGTAGAGTTGGGAATTAAGCGTGAAAATCTCGACGTTAAGTCTGAAATGCTTGCGGAGCTTTTTTACAGACTCGATTTTTATATTGCAGGTTACATTTCCTTGGGATGTGCCCTGTTTTAGTTCTAGTTAGTGATATCAATCATTTGGGATAATATGACATAACCATATTATTTTATCACTAGTGGGATCTCAGGACAAGTAGGGAGAAGAGGAATTCGTGTAATTAATGCCAAAGCTGAAGCCTTTTTGGAAATGAAATCAAGCCAAATATAAGGGACCTCAAGGGCCTGTCGTTCTGTAATTTCATAATGTGGACAGAAGTGTGCGCAACGCTTGAAATCCCGGAATTTTGCACCTGTGCCTTCAAGCCCCTCCACCCCCTCCTCCCCCCCTTTACCCCTCGCCCCCCAGACAAACCATATTTGGTCGATTTTTTATTAAATAATCCTCTCTGATATGATTTGTGAGGCTGGGCACGCCACTGGGTAGATGGCTGATGATGAAGCTTGGGTCATTCGTAAAGGGAGCGTGCACTTCTGGGACGGGATGCAGTCGCACGAGCCAAGCCAGAATCCGCATGCTCAGATAAAGCCGGTTAGTCCTGAGCCTAATAGCGATGTTATTTCTGTATTTTTTTTGCAAGGAGTCCTGGGGTGGCCCAGGGTGACCGAGACCTTACGTTGTCAAGCGGAGAAGTTTAAAAGCTTTTTTCTTTGTGTGTGTGCTCTAATGCTCGTCTCGAAATCGGTGCCGTCATCCCCTTCCCCCTGGTGAACCTGCAAGCATCCGGTTCTTTCAGGCAATAATTGCCGTATTCACAAAGCAGAGAAGTGTGTGCATTGTTTCTCTCCTTAAGTGTTATATTAATAATTCTCAGCCTGTGCCCCTGCACGTACTCTCCCTAGGGTGGCAGGAAAGAAAGGTAAGGTTTGCAACAATGGTTATCCGGGATCTGATTGATTCTGCCTGGCTCTAAGTCGGTGTTAATATTAGCTCAGTGCAATCAATGAGGAGCCTTGCCTCCATAAGATCAGTTCTCCAGCTAAGCAGTTTCAGTTTGGGTGGTCTTCTCTCTCCCATGAGTGTCAGCCTGGTCAGGCTCATAGTACCATATGGTTATGATACTGACAAGTGAGGCTCGACGATCCTAAACTTTAGATAGGTTAACCCGGTACATTTCTTTCAGTTTTGTTCCTCACTTCCCCTTATTCTGGAGTATGTTTATAACGTATGTATGACATTATGTAACGGTTTACATAAACTGTCAAGTATTATTTTACAATAGTGAATGCCATACTGATTTATAGTTCATTACACAAATTAAGTTTAAAATATTGGAGAAAAAACTCTATTGTCACAGTACAAGTCCTCACGTTAAGGCATTAACACCACTGCCAGGCTCTTATTGGGATCTGTAGGCCGTTTGTTGCATTAGTGTGCTATTCACCTCTGTTTAATCCTTTTTAATGTTTTCTGCTAAACCCTTTTGTGTCTGACCAAATTAGAACTGGATCTGCCCGTTCGTATTTAATGCAGCTGAGTGAAATTTGGCCGCGCTTAAATGTGGAGCACGCCGCTACGTTGGGAATACGCATACGTGCGCCGCTAACGATTCGGTCCGTGAAATATGATCCGTCTTCGCAGCTGATGTAACGGGCACGCGTTTCCTAAGTTTCTTCATCTGCTGTTCGTGCGGTTCCTCAGCGTTATTTCACCGCACTGGAAGCTTATTGGTTATTAACGGACGCGTCAGTCGCCGGACGGCTTAACGCCTTCTGGATTACACGTCTCCCATTCTCAAGGAATTCATTTCATAAAGCGCAGAAACGAACAGAAATGAAACTTATTAAGGGGTAATCGTCATTTCAGACCGCCTTTCAGATGAATAATTGAAAGGCATACGGGTGTACAGATTACAGGTTATTACTGTGCTTACAGTAGTGTGTGCTGTAGGGGTTTTTTTTAATTTAATTTATTAATTTTTTTTTGCATTTCACGATTTCGTAACCGGAGGCGAGAACATCTGCAAGGTTGCGCAGAACCCGGTTTTGCTTCTGTTCTCTTCCAGAGGCGTTGCTGCTGCTCTCGGTGTCGATGCTTGCCCCTCTCCCCCTGCGGATAAAGCAAGGGATTGGCCCCCCCAGCACTGAGACCACACTAGAAAACAATACGTTTGACCCGCACTGCCTTCCTCTGACTGGCTCTCCACTGCAGTACAGCAATTAAAACGGCTATTTACTCTTTCAAGAGGGGTCGCCAGCTTGTGATTTAAATCAGAGCCAAACAGGAATGTCATTACAGATGCAGAATGAGGTGCATTGATTCCTGTCCCTCCACTCCCACCCCCAACACTTTCTGCTCTTCGTCTTCACGGCGGTGCTTTGTGCATCTCCTCACAGCCTTATCGTAAGCGCTCGCTGGGTTTCCCTGCGCTACCTTTTCTGCGTTTAGCTATCTGTATAGCTATCGGTGTTTGGATCGGCGGTTCTCAACACTTTGGATAATGCGGGACTAATGTCTAAGCCACAATGTCACATCGGCTGCAATAAAAATTAGGAACAAAATCATATGTGCACTTTTTAATCAGTGGGTAATTCATGCACACTTTGCCCCATGGAGCACATATTTTGATCAACGTTTTGAGTGCTATTTCAATGTCTCTTTATATGCACATGTACTTGTTCTTTTTTCATTTGTTAATTACTTATCACGTGATGTAATATTGGGCAGCACCATTATGCAGGTTGGGCTGCAGGTTGAGGAATTGCGGTTTAGATGTTAGAGTTGTGCCTCGTTTGTATGACAGCTTGCTTACTCTGCTGTGAGCACAACTTGAAAGTCCCTTCTGATTGGCTGAGCTGAGGAAGTCCCTGAAGTTCCTCGGAGTTCCCTCTACTTGTGAATCGTGTCCATCCCTTTAATGCCTTTTCAATATTGCTTTTTAGAAACTGCGCTCGGGAAGTTTTGTTTGTCCCCGTTCCAAAGCAAAAACATTGATTTCTTTTTTCTCTCTTTACGGTTCCTGAGACGTTGCCCGCGTCGGCCTCGGTTTGGGAACGTCGCTGCGTGTCCTGGTCTTCGCTGGACTTTATTAATAGGAGAGGGAGCCAACGAGGAACAGAATTCCGGGGCCGACCTTCCGGGAGGAACGCGGTTTAGATGATGAATGCGCTGTTAAGTCGCGTTTGCCGCTCCCGTTAAAAGCCGTCGTGGACCGGCGCCGCGCATCGCATCCTAGCAGTAAAACATCAGGGACGGTAAACAGTATTGGGGAGAAAAAAAAAAAGGCGGCGAGTGTTTCAATGGGTTTCTGGCCCCGGCTTCGTCCCGCGAGATCGTCCTGGCTTCATCGCCGTCGGCGACGCTCCAGAGTCGTTCCTGGAGACCAGACGCCCGGGCGCGTTTCTCGGTGGGGTTTGCCGCGCTCTGCTCGGACGCCACTTACGCGCGCGCGTCTCCTGTGTCGCTTTTCGTGATTATGCCCGTCGAGCGTGCGTCCCGCTTCGCTAATTCCGCGCGTCCGAACGACGTACGGCGCCGCGCGATCTGATTGGATCGCCCCCATCCCCCCCCCCCCCCCCCCCCCCCCCCCCCCCCCCCCCCCCCCCCCCCCGCGCGAACGACAGCGCGCTGCTTAGCCGGAGCCGGAGCCGGGGTCTGACTCGGTTCGCATTTCCATGCGTTCAGCGGCGTGACCTCGGTGAAACACCCTGGGCTTGCCCCCCCCACCCCCCCACCCCGCAGCTCTTAATGCATTGTTTTGACTGACGGGATATACGATCTGAAGGCCTGGATTTGCCTGCTGCCGTTAGCGATTCAGAACTTGCACGAGCGACACGTTATACGCGGGCATGTGATACGCGAGAGCTTGGCTGCGGCGGTATGTCGGATTGTATAATGCATCTCCCGAAGGCTTTCACCAGCACAAGCAGCATTCCCCGTACCCCCCCCCCCCCCCTTCTTGCGCGAGTGAAAGCTTGCAGGTGGGCGGAGTCATAAATCACAGGTGGTTACAGTTATCGCGTAGGACTTCAGGCGTTACAGTTCCACGGGGTACCTGGGGAGGTCAGCGCGCGCGGTTGACGTTTTTATTTGATTAGCGCTTAACCTGCGCGAGAGGAGGCCGCCTGCAGTTTTAGCGAAGCTCATGCGCTCCGCAGCGCCGAAGACCGCCATTTTGGTCACTGCGTCGATTTCTGTTCGCTAACACGCCGGCAGTGGCGCATTAATTTGCCTTCAGCTCTTCGTGTTATGGCGAGTCAGCCGAAACACTGGATTCCCCCGGGGATGCATTTCAGGTTGACAGCATCTTTCATTCTTCCTTCTGCATTCGCTTTTTTTTCTCCTCCTCCTCCCTCCCTCCCTCCCTCCCAATCCCCCTGCCCTCTGGGCCGCCCATCTTAATAATGGGACTCAGTGTGTGGTATTGAGTTTGTGTAGCGAAACACCGTGTTGATCAGCCTGCAGCGGACTGTAAGCCCCGCTGTGTACGTGGTGCTTCCCCTTCATTGATGGCGGCCATGTTGTTGGCCGTCCTGTTACTTACTCCCTTGGCTTCAAGTTCGTTCTAAGTGAGATTTGCCTGGGAGAAGCTATTCATAACTGGGATTAAATTACCCAGTGTCATCTGTTTTTAAACTTGGTAACTCAATGTTTTCTTCAGACATCATTAGTATTATTATCATCATTAATTTTATCCATTATGAAGGTTCAACATCAATCATTTTGACTGTCCTCAGTATTTTTCTCCTGAGCAACATCTACCGTGCTCTGTCAGTTCAGTTGTCCCCACTAAATGCAGTCCGTTGGGAACTGATGTGTGGTTTTCAGCCAGGCCGAACATTTCAAATCCTCACGTCCCCGAGTCCTACTCTTCTCGTTGCTTGGTCGTTCTGTTCTTGAGCGACTCAGCAGAACGGAAGTACTTCTCAACCCTCCGTACGGCCAGCGCGCATTTCGCCGGTGTCAAATTAACTTCCCTTCAGCGTAAAGAAAAGATAGAAGATTGGGCGGTGTTCTGAAAGCCGAATTAGTTCCATGTCGCAGCCGTCTCCGCTCTTAGGTGTTGCTTGGCGCGAGGTTGCCGTGGCAGCTGTTCAACATTGTTCGAGTGAAAACTCATCACAGCGCCGGCCTTCGTCGTGTCATTTTTGAAGGAGGATTCGTTTTCAAATCTCCTGACAAGTCAATTATTTTACTCCTTAAAATCTAGTGGGGCGTGCAAGAGGGCTTCAAAGAACCAATTTGCATTCATTTGATCACTGTAGAGAAATCTACATACGAGACCTCTTAAGGTTTACTTTCGATTTGTTCTCTGTCAGTCATGTCCAAACGGACCTGGAACTGATTATCGTCAAAAAAAAAAGGGTACAAATGAATTGTGTATTGCTGCCTAGAGATACAATTTCATATACCTATAGGGCCACCACCCCAGTGACAAGCGTTTGTACCTTTATGGGCACTTTTTCATGCCTCTTGTTTCTGAGAGTGTAAAACGTTTGTCCCAGTTCACCTTTATTACTGTTTAAAGGAGTTTAGGTCATGCACTTTGCTGAAGGGCACAAACAGTGTCACACCCCCACCCCCCACCAGGACTTAACCCCAGAACATTCCGGTTAAAACGTCCGATTTCCTTTCCTCCAGACTTATACCGCTGACGACAGCTTTTAAATTGTTTGCTAAATGAAAATATTCTCGTTCTCTTCAGAGGCGCTGAAGGCCCTGCCGTCGGGACGCCCGCCCAGGCTAAGGGCTTCCCTTGTGAAACGGCGACGGCGCAGAATTTTAATTTTCTGCTTTCCGAACCGCGTCTTTTTTCGTTTTGCCCCTCCGCGGAATTCACGAAAAAACCTCGCCAGCTAAATTAACGGGGAACCGTTAAGGGTTTGCGTCGCGTGGACCGAGCCGAGCGGAACAGCCCCGATCTTGTTCGGCTTGCCCTGCCGAGATTAACATCGTTCTCACGTTAATTTCCCATCTGAGCCTAGCCGTGACGATGAGCAAATTTGGGGGAAAAAAGCTGCTGGTTTTTTGGTTTTATTTTAAAGCCGCTGCCCGATTCAGACCTAAGCGAACGGGTGGCGTGAGCTCGCTGGACGATCTGCGGCTTTAATTGAGGAATTAAGTGCCGAGTCATCGGTGAAACCCAGCGGACCCTGTGGCCCTCCCTCGGTGCGCTGGACGGCTTGCGTCTCTGGAGATGACCGTGTCGTTTTGACCGCTGCAACAAAAACCGACTGTTCTATCTAAGAGGTTACCTCACCAAAAACTATGAATGTTATTGGTAATAAATAGTTTCTTACAGTTATGTTTATTCATGCTTATGTCACAAAATCAGGCCTGGTATTCTGGAGCTAAGATTTGTTCCTCTGCGATCTATATCATCTGGAAGCAAAGCTGCTCTAATTCATGCAGTAACTGCAATAACTTCAGTGCTTAACTTAGGCCTTTGCTGGTCCATCCGATGCCGTCTGCCAGCTCTCAGCCAATCCACTTAAATGTTAGATTTGGTGAGTAAACACAGGTCTTACATAAGCTCTGCCTCGGGGTGGCATGCACATAATGAAGACATTTTTCAGCACTGTGTGTTCAGCTTAAGACGCGTTTTCCATTATGAGATGACGGCTTTTAATTCCTTTTTAATGAAGACTGAATCTGTGTGACTGTTCTGTGATTGTTTTGGTTTTTTTTTTTTTTTTTTTTTTTTAAAAGTTACTGCTGTGAAAGCAGAAAGTTTGTGAGATTTTCGCTTGGGGTGTTTCCAGAGCAACTTGGAGACACCGTGCCAAGTCGGCCGGTTTTATTTTGAAGCGCCGTTCCTCGGAAGGGGCCCGGGGTGAATACGGCCCTTAATTTGCAATTAAAAGCGCGAAGCGATGGCTTCTGAGGAGGATCGTTTGCGCTCGTTCGAAACCTCTCCCTTGACCTCCATCCCTCTTCAGCTCTGGCACAATGTATTCATTAAACAGACTGAATTCATGAGAAGCACTGACTCTAGCTCTACATTTTGATGAAGAGGAAGCACAGATTGAGTATTGCATTAGTTGCGCAAACTGATTTGGGTGCATAAGCCTGGCTTGGTAGTCGGCTGTCTTTCATAACTTGTCTCAGTTGGGACACCTCAGTCCATTTTTGAATATCATATTTTTTAAAAACAAAAATGCAAAATTGTACTGCAGTCTGTCTGTCACCATTATTCTTTTTTTTATTATTGTTCTGTACTTTGCTGTGCAACCTGCTGCTTTTTTACGGTTATTCTGAATAGACAATATCAGGAGAAAAGCACAGCTCAGCACGGCTCCCTGTGCATGCAATTGATTACATTTAATGCAGAAAGTGCCGGAACACTGCAGTCTGCGAGGCCATCCAGAAACTGAGAGCCCAGTACTGAAGCTGGGCTCTCAGGAAGTGTTGTTTATTTATTTAGCTTGTTGATCCTGTTCAGAATAATTTAAGCACGGCTGTCAAATGCGAGTTCAAATACACGTGGTGGGAGTGACTGTTACAGATTCGCGGGGCATAATAGTTATAGCATTAGCATTTGCATGATGCCAAATAATGATCTACAAAAGTTACATCACTCTGTAGGATATACGTGGAGCCAATTGGTGATTTGTGAGAGCAGTGATGCCTTGCATCGCACTTCTGCGCACAATAGTTCTTAACGGTGGTCTGAAAGAGGTATAGTGCTCTATAGTGCACTGAGGTGATGGGCTGATCAGATAGTAGGTGCTTGGAGGTGGGCACGTTCAAGTTCTAGCAATCAAGGCAAAGTCTGAGTTGGTTGCGTCTTCAGTAACGGTTGGGCTGTGGTGCCGGCCGCACCATTCCCTGTGTTACCACTAGGGGGCGTGTATGAGGAAACAGAGGGCGAGGCACTGGGAGAAGAAGGGGGTGCGCAGCCATTTCGCTGAGGAGTTAAGTGAGAGGATTTCTTGAGCGCTTTCTGCGAAACCGCAATACGCTTCAGTTCCTGACTTGATTGTGAGTTGGCAGGTGGGAGAGTGTTGATAAAAAAAATAAATAAATAACAGACCCAAAAAAAAAAGAGCGTTTTTATTTCTCGAGTCGGATGCGGAATAATGGAACGTCAGGTGTTATAAACGAGCGGCGCCGCGCGTGCGGAATATTGCTTTTTCATTCGCCGCCTCGGACGGCTCCCGCCGCGTTTATTGCCTGTTTTCAGACGCGCCGCCGCTCCCCCCCCGAAGCGTCGCTCCTACGGTTTCGGTCCGCCGACACAAAAAAAAAAAAAAACGGTAATGAACGAAAGATGGAGACGGGCGTCCGGTCGCACCGGGGAGAGGAAATAAGCGATATTAAGGGGGGAGACCGACGCGCAGCTGCCAGGGGTCCCGCCGCGGGGGTAAACTCATCCCGGGGATACCAGGTTTCCGTGGTAATAACTGCCGGCGACTTCCTTCGCGCGGGGATAATGCCGCGCGGCCTTCGGTCATCCCGCGGTAGCAAAAATAGCGCCGTAATATCCCAGCATGCAGCATTTATGAGTTAAACCGTGCTGGCTCAGCAGACTCCGCCGGTTTAACTAATGTAATATTTCAAGGTCTGGTGTTATTAACACCTGGGGGGGTGGGGAGGGAGGGAGGGAGGGAGGGAGGAGGTGGCGGGGCGGGGGGGGGGGCCTGTTTTACCCCGTCGTGTAGAATATGAAGCAGCTTCTGCAGGGGAAAGTCACTTTGAGACATGCACGACGAGGAGGGGGGGGGGAAACACAGCTAACGGCTCAAGCTTAGCAAAACCTGGCTGCCGGCCTTAAACTGACAGATTAGCGTTAGCGCCGGGAAGCTCCTAATTTACTTCCTGAGAAAGACGCGTTTGGAAAGTAATGCAAACTGTTATCTCGGGTAATTGTCGCCATTAATTCTCGGTGTTGGTCCATGGTGTGCGGAGCAGGACGACGTGCCCACAACAGAGACGTGGCCTTGGGTGGCAACTAAACTCGCTTCTGTCCAGTAACTGATTTTTTTGCTCAGAATTTTGGGTTTTTTTGAACGTACAGCGGTGCGGGACCCGTATAATAGGCTACTTTTTGGAAGCTTTGCTCCGCTTATTCGGTACATCCAGTAACAGCCCCGCAAAATTACTTCTTTTTTTTTTCCCCCTCCTTCTCCAAACTTCAGCTGCTGTCAGTCGGAATAGAAGTAGTTCTGGTTTTGAGTTGTCTGGTTAGGCATTCTGCTTGTTCTCCTCTTCCCCTCTGCTCCGCACGCATTCTGTGGGACGGGGCCCGTATCTTGCACGCTGTTGGAAATGCCTTTCCAGCCCAACGCATAGAAAGCACTGTGGCGGCCTTTTGAACGCCGCTCAAATGACTCCAGGAGATCTCCGGCCCGTGACCCTGTGACCTCTCTCTGTTCCTGCAAGTCGGCCGGCTGCGTTCTGCTTGAGGCAGCACTCTGCGTGTGTTGGACAGCGTGTCGTAAAGTCAAGCGAAGGCAAGCGTTTCGTTCTGAGCGCGTTTTTTTTTTTGTTTTTTTTTTTCTTCTTTAGCGCACACGCCCTCGGTCTCCACGCCTTTTCCCCCTCGTGCTTTAAACCGCCCTCTGGCGGTTTTTCGCGAGTCGCGTGTTTTGCCGACACGCCTCTCCCCTCCCGAATTAGCTGCTCTCGTCGTAGCCTCGAGCGGCGCTAGCGCGTTTCTGTTTCTGGGCTCGGAGACGGCGCTTGCGCGAGAAGCGCGCTCTCGCCCGCCCCGAAGACGCCGCCGACGCGTCGCGTGGCCCGTCGGGGGAGGCGAGGGGGGGGCCAGACACCGCGCTGCGTTCAGCTCTCTCTTTAGTGGGAGCCTCGTAGCGCGCAAAGCGTTTTCCCGGCTAACGCGACATGTTCCCGGAATGTTTTGCGTTGTAACGTTGTCGCTACACGGCAGCAACATTGTGAGAACGTTTTGGGTTTGCTGGGTTCTTCCGGCCATTTTCTCCTGTACCAACGACGACTCACTCAGCACGCGGTGGATTGTTTTTGTCCTCCTCTATCCTGCTTTTCTTTTCTTCTCCTCTCCTGTCCCCATCTCCCCTCCTCCGCCTGGCTTCATAGTTGGCAGAACACAGTAATTTGGCCATTAATATTGCTGTTCTGTGGTCTGTCAGAGATTCTGTGGTTTTGAGGCATCTTTATATGCAGATGCAGTAGATGCCATCTCAGTAGATGCTATCATTTTCAGCTTTACCGACGATCGTTTGTTTATTGTCGTCTAATTTTTGGTTTAATGTTGTCTAAAAATTGGCCAAAGCAGTTGTAAATATGCACAGATGTGCTAATCTTGCTGGGGGGGGCTGCACGTCGCATAGAGATGGCGTGAGCGGATCGAGGGTCATCAGAGGGCCCAGAGGTGTGGCAGTTGTGGAACCAGCGGTCCCCAGAAGCCACTATGGCCTGCTGTGTGTCACCCCACCCCCACCCCCACCCCTCGCCCCTGGATGTGCGCTTGATTTCTCTCACCGGATTTCGCTCGCTCACTCAGAGTTCCTTTAAACTGCCGCGGCACCGAAAAAATATCAGGCTGTCCTAAATTTACTCGAGTTATCCCCGGTGGGTTTCGAGCTTTACTGTAAGAACGAGCGTTTTTCAGAATCACAAGAGTTGCGGGGGCACCGAATCGAGTGACTCCGGTGGTTTTTTTTTTTTACTGTATAATCAGGCAAGATTTCATACTTTGTTGTCAAATTTCAAAGCCATCTGTCAGCAGTAAGAAAAACAATGCGCTTTAAATGAATTCCTCTGAGAAGACGAGACAATTTCTCGAAAATTCATTTTAAGAAAGCAATTTTCATGGAATAGTTGTTGACTAACTTATCTGTGTGTGTGTGTGTGTCTGTCTGTGTGTCTATGTCTGTGTGTGTGTGTGTGTACCGTGTGTATCTGTATGTGTGTGTGAGCATTTGTCAGCATCTATGTATGTCTGTGCGTGACTGTGTGTGTGCGTATGTGTGCCTGTGTGTCCATGTGTGCATGCTTGCGTGCGTGCGTGCGTGCGTGGGTGGGTGTGTGTATGTTTATGTGTGTGTATCTGTAGGTGTGTGTGTGTGTGTGCATGTGTCAGTGTTTGTGTGTTTGTGCCTGTCTGCGTGTGTGTGTGTGTCTGTGTGTGAGTGTCTGTCTGTGTGTGTGTGTGTGTGTGTGTGTCTGTGTGTGAGTGTCTGTCTGTGTGTGTGTGTGTGTGTATGTGCGCCTGTGTGCCCGTGAGTGCGTGCGTGGGCGGCTGTGTGTGTTTGTGTTCAGGTCTATGTAAATGTCTCTGTCGGCGGGCCCTGGTTAGCCAGCAGCAGTCCGCGGACACGCAGGAACGCTGCAGCAGGGCTGTGTCTCACAGCCGGAACGCTCCGGAACAGTCGCATTGTTTTATTGCTTTCATTTCTGTACGCCGCTTTGCTTCGTACGCCCGTCTCTGCTGCGGGCGAGCTCAGCTGCTGCCCGGTGAATAAATCCCGCTTAGCGCTACGCCGCGAAGCGCGCGGCCGCCCGCGCCTGATGCTAAGGGGCTGGAAAGTATTTTGTAGCGTAATAAATGATTAGGTGGAGGAGCATTAATGAACCGTGCTGGCATTCTGCTTGATTGATGCGAGAAGCTGTTAGCTTTTCATTTTTTAAGCAACGCTGAACTTTACCTGCAAACATTCTCAGGGATTATGAGCTCTGAATCTGCTGGAAAGTGCCCAGATTTGAGCCCAGTTCAAAACTCTGATGTATATTCTCAGACTTATTCATGTGTTGGTTTTTCTTATTTGATGCTAATATCAATTTTGTTGCTGTTATTACCACTTTAGCCTCTTTAATCCAGGCAGGAAATGGTTTTTGTTATTTGAGTTCTGCGTGAATGTGGCCGTTCCTTCAGATAGCTCTTCTTTCTCCTTGTTTTCAGGAGAGCGCTGAAAATGCCAAGAAAAAGACGGAAAAAGAGTCCAGGTTCAAAGAAGCCAAGAAAGCCCTGAAGAGAAACTTCAAAGTCAACACCAAGATGACCTTCACTGAAGACGGGGAGGTCGGTATTAGCATTTTACTGTCTGACCCTGCAGAAAAAGTTACTCTGCGATAAGTTCAGTCAGGGATCCTGTCAGATGTGCTACGATGTCAAAAAACTTCAGAATCTCTGCCCTTTTTGAACAGTGCAGGTCTTGTCAAAGATAAGCTTTTGACAGCCCGAAAAGATTAGGGCTACAATGCCTGTTCTTGCAGCATAACGACAACCCACAAATGCATCTTGATGTTAATAACGTGTTCTCGCTCTTTGATGTTTTATACAACAATGATACTGGCATAAAAATTGGCCCCTTTCTTCTGGTTATTTTTTAAGCAGTGAGAAAGGTGGTTGTTTTTTCTGCAATTAACTTAATTGGTTACTGTTTAAGCCTTTAAGCCTAGGTATAAAATCACATGTATGTGATTAGAATGTTCTTAAATGAACATTCTAATGCTGATGTCACAATCACTACGGAGTTCTAGATCACTGACTTTTGGAAAAAAAAAACATTCCAAAAAACCTACTCTTCAGAGGGTTAAATCACTCATTCATTCTAAGGAGCATCAGCCATTTCACGTACAAAGAGCCCTTCACTTCTCCGAGCTCATAAATGGTACAATTTCTTTGTTTAAAATGAAGCAAACTCAAAGCTCCTGTCGTTTTTCAGAAACTGAAATGGCTGTTCAGTGTGAAAGGCCCTGTCCCAAAATTTGAGGAACGGTACATACTGTACACTTCTAAACCTGCTTTTCTAAGGGATTCTTCAGAAACCTTACTCAGAAATCTTTTTTGAATAATATCTGTGTATGATGAATGATAGTTGTAAAATAACAAATAGAGTTAGAGAAACTTCAGCATCCCTTGAAAGCTGTAGGTGTTGACATTCAAGTATAAAGTTTGAGGTTTCATAATTTAACATGCATCCGTAATTGTTATTGTGAGTTATTAGTTGCTATTTATGCCCAAGTGTTTGGGTTTTTTAAAAATAATCGGGTTATACCTAGAATAAAAGCTCACACAATCTGTAAACAATGACTGTATCTTAGCAGAATGTTCTGGAGTATTTGGTCATTGCTGTAAAATGTTTTTGGATGCTGGCGTCAGTGCTCCTAGTCAGAGGTGCAGCACCATTCTCGTGAGGAATAAGCAGTTGCCATAGTGACAGGGTGCCAAGTTTGACGGGGCCCTTCGTAACCCCTGCTTGGGTCAGTCCGTTCCTTCCGGAAGCTTCTAAACCAGAGAAGCTCAGGGTGGCGTTGCCGGTTCCGCTAATGCCCGGCCTCCCCACCTGGCGTCATGGCCAGACGGGCCCTGGGGAGGGGACTTGGGCTCCAGTTACGTCACTCTGTCTCACGCGTTTTATTTTTTGTTGTGGTTTGTCGCCCCGCCAGGTGGTGCAGCAGTGGCCCCCGCTCCAGAGGACGGCCGCGCCAGCTGGCCAGGAGGAGGAGGAGGACGGCGGGGTGTCCGGCATCAACGTGGAGGAGGCGCGGGAGCGGCTCCGGAGGGAGGACCAGGAGGTCGACAAGCTGGAGTACAGCCGCAAAGTGAAGCAGAAGCACAGGGTGAGCCCCCTCCTCCTCCTCCTCCTCCTCCTTCTCCGAGCCCACCCGTCCTTCACGGACCTCCCTCCTGCATCCCGATACTGCAGCGACTTCCGACACCGCCATATTTTAAGTGTCCTATTGCCTGCGAATCCCCCAATCCGAATCCGATCCACTCTGGCGCTACAGCGCTTAACATGCATGTTGATTCTGGCCTGTAGCAAAGCTTGGCCTCCATACGTTCTGCCTCCGTTGACCTAACTTTGTTTACGCCAATTGTCTGAATGCGCCATCACTGCCATGACTGAGCAATATCTATTCACCACCACGATTGAGGCTGTTGTCTATGACAAACATTGTAGCAGACAACTTTAGATCTATTCATTCTGGCAAGGTCCTGAAAATGAACGGAAGTGAATTGAGAGCCTGACAACCGGGAGGACTGGCAATATGCCGTTAACAGTCAGCATGGACAGCTAATGTTGCTAGTATACAACGGGGTAGGCCCCACAAAATTGCTTATGTTATACCAAACTGAAATATTCCTGTAAATAATAATTATTTATTTTCTGTATAAGAAAAAAAGTTTAAGCTTATTTCACCTAACCTGGAATTGTTTTACTGATGTTTAGCCAAGCTGGAGGTGTTCTTTTGTGTGGGCTGGCTGTTGAATAATTTGGAAAAGACAAATAACAAAAGAAATGTTGGTATCAGATCAGTATGAGCAGATACTGAATGCTACTTTTCCTGGATCAGATCAGGAGCCAAAAAAACCTGGATGGGGACATCCTTAGTGCGTGTTTAATTTCGTTCTCAAGGCTGCTCAAGGTCGGACCGAGCGGCGGGCGTCCAGCGTTCTTTATCATCGTTTCGGTTACCGCGCTTGAGAAACCTGTCTGGGCCTTGGTGGCGGCGGGTGATTTCAGCAGTTGTAAATGCTGATGACCTCTCCAGAATGAGGTGTGCCGGAGAAGTGTTCTTCAGGTGCGTTTGGTCCTGTTAAAATTGGGCTATTGACTCTGTACCTGCTGACCCAGGAAACCCCAGCAAGCTTGCCCTCCTGTGTCTGTGAAAAGCTACTTTTCTCGTTTGTTTTTTTGAGTAGTGCAAGATTGAATTCCGTACTCCCGGGTCTTTTCCGAATTCCCCCCCCCCCCCACGCGCTCTTTTATTCCGTGTGATCCCTGAATGGCGGCAGGCTCCTCGGCGTGGCCCCGCGTCCGGGAGCTCGACTCCGTTTTTTAAAATCTTTTAACCGCCGCGGAGCGCAGAGGAAGTAAGACAGACGACCCGGGGAGAGCCGTCATTCCGACATAGGGGCGACATAGCTCAGGAGGTAAGACCGATTGTCTGGCAGTCGGAAGGTTGCCGGTTCAAACCCCACCCTGGGCGTGTCGAAGTGTCCTTGAGCAAGACACCTAACCCCTAACCCCTAACTGCTCTGGCGAATGAGAGGCATCAATTGTAAAGCGCTTTGGATAAAAGCGCTATATAAATGCAGTCCATTTACCATTTACCATTCCGCTCGCGCGTGGGGCGGGGGGGGGGGGGCGAGGTCGTTACCGGAGGACAATTTTGGGGTGCCGGGAGACGGGGGGATCAGTGGAGGCGACTCTAGGCTGCAGGGCCTCTGTTCCATGTCAGCACAATAAAATGAGAGGGAGTCGGAGACCACCGCGGGGGGGGGGTGGGGGGGGTTTCAGAGGGAATCGCGATTTTAATTCGGCAGGTTTCATCTCGCAGCGCCTCGGCAGACTGCATTTGTGTCAAACACACGGGGGAATGTGCGCCGTTAATCTCCCTCCCCCCCCCTCCCTCCTCCTCTCTTTAAACGGGCCCCCTCTCGCTGTGTGCCTAATTATTTCTCTGCCTGTTCCGAGCGCGCTCAGAAGAGTGATGGAATGTCACCGAGCCGCAGCGGTGCGTTCGCACTCTCTCCTCTCATCTTCCTCCCTGTCCCTCTCCCTGTCTGCTGATTGAGGGGGGTGGCGGTAACGGTGCTATGAACGCTATCTGAATTCACCCCGTAGGTCTTCCAGAGCGCTGGGGCATTTTCCGTAACTGAATGTCTGGATGACAACACTGGTCACATGACACAGAACAACAGCACTGGTCACCTGACACAAATAGAAAACAGTGGTCACGTGACACAAACAGGCAAGCTGGCCACGTGACACAAGCAGACAACACTGGTCACGTAAACTAAACAGGCCGGCCTGCCGCACAGGCAGACAGAGCTCCGATGACAGGCAGCCTGGCTCGGAGGGGAGACTGCACCGTAAATCACACGCAGAGACGTCCAGGTGAAGACGACGGGGAGGAGCTGGGCTCTGCTGCAGCTTCTGGATTTTAGGACATGTCATATTCCCTCACACGCTCTTTCATCACACCCTGTGCCTCTGCTCATGTGGAACATTTGTATATCTCTGAATTGGGTCTTCAGTCGCGCACAGGTGCTGCAGAACAGACTGTGCGAAATGCTCATTTGAAAAGAGCTCCTTTTTGTATAGTTTCCTTAGTCCTCATACAAATCAAGGGAAAGGTGGCCTTGGGCCAAAGATTAGCCAGCTATCCTCTTCAGTCCTCCGCAGGTCAGGCTCTTCTGAAAGCATCAGAAATGCCTTTCATTACCGGGCTCTTTAAGTTATTAAGCCTTCCTGTTCAAGTACAGGGCTCATAAAAGCACCATCTCGTATGGATTTCTGAAGAACTGCAGCATGACCAGTCATTTCTTTTCAACTGTTATCACATAGCGGATCGCAGCTTTTTTGATTGGCTGTTTTACGGTCACGGTAGACCTATCAGACAGGAAGATGTTTCTCCAGCCGTTTTTGCTTGTTCTTCTTCCCGCTCGTTATGCGAAGAGGCGACCGGCTGCAAATTATATCGCCGTTCCTCCAACTCCGTGATTTGGTTAAGCCCGTCGGTACGGTTCCGTTCCTCTTATCCGCGTGCCGCGCTCGACGGCGTCGGCCCCCCGGAGCGTCCTCCGTAATTGTGGCGAACGCGAGCGAAGGAAGGAGAAACGCGGCTTATTAAATCTGTTTTCGTTTGCGCGTCGCGCACAGCCACCGGCGCTCCGCGGGGCATGAGCGGGAAACAAATTGGCGGCACGCGTGCCGACATCGATCGCGGTCGCTTGATTGACGGATATCTAAAGCGCGTTCGTCTTGTGGCGCCATTTCCTGCCCCCCCCCCCCGTGCAGAGGGACACTTAATCACTGATCACTGGATCTGCTTTAGATTTTTCCAGATAATGCTTGGTGATGAGCTGATCCTGGGTCAGTTTGCGGACTACTATTATTGATGAGTACAGCGCCCCCACTGGCCTTAGTAAGTATAGCGCCTCTTTGTACAGGAGGAGCACCTTCTACCCTTTATGACTGTGGTAACCGACCCTGTTTTTGGGGCTCTACCATCCTGTAGGTTTTCATTTAAACCCTAATTTAGCACACCTGACTCTACTAATTAGCAGCTCAATTACATCTTTTGCTGTTGAATGAGTTGTGGTTTGTTAGGGTTGGAATGAAAACCTGCAGGATGGTAGTTAACCAGGAAAGGGGTTGGTTACCACTGTCATAAAGGGTAGAAGGTGCTCCTCCTGTACAAAGAGGCGCTATACTTACTAAGGCCAGTGGGGGCGCTCTACTCATCAATAATAGCAGTAAGTGCCCCTGGTTTCCGTTTTGGGCAGAATCTGTGGTGGCATCTGATTTATCCAGGGCACAGGTAAAAAAAAAAGTTGCAGGTTGAAAAATTGTGGCGCCCCGTACTGATCCCTTGAGAATGACCCAAGGTAATTTCGTACATGTGCGCCTGCCTGCATGTGTGTACATGCAAGCGTTGATTAAATTAACCTGTGCAGATCGCCCGCGTTACGGGTGGCGATGCGCGCCGTTAGAATAATGGCCTAGAACGATGTCGTTATTCGTTATTGCGGACCCAGGCTTTTCATTATCTGATGGAGGGCACCCGCTACAAATCTCCTCTTCAGTCTGGCCTTTGTTTTTTTTATTTTTTTACCCCCACTATTGCAAATCAGGGATCGTCAACAATGTCGAAAGCGCTGCATGCCCCACCCCCCCCTCCCTTAACGCCCGCTTTCATTAGCTGCTCGTTGGCATAGCGACACCGTCGCACATAAACGAATAGCGCGGACGATGGCTGGCGCTCTAATTAATAGAATACAGTCCTAACCGGCCTGATTTATCTCCTCCGATAGGAATATTCGCGCGCGGTGTAAAGGCTAATGGCGGGGAGAGGCATAATTGATGACAGAATTGCACATTTTCTTGTTAATTGCATTCTCGCTCTTCTTCTTCTCTTTTTTTTTCCCCCTTCTTTCTGTGGCTTATAAATTGGCCCTCCAACAAATGGCAGTTTAATTGCCTGCAAAGCCTATTGAGTATTTGATCTGTGTTTTTCTCCCTATTTTTCTTCCACTGTTTATTTATTTCTTTGTCTTCGATTGATTCAAATTGGCCGAGGAGTGCTTGCTTGCCCATTGGCTGCTGCAACCCCCCAATGGCAAGCAAGCCCTTGCCATCAATACTGCCCGCATATACTTACATACCCTTCACCAACATTATGCACTATCATTGCCCTCATATACATTTCACTCTCACACACCCTACAGTACATCATATACCCTTCACTACATCTAGGTGACGTGTTTTTTCTTAAGTTCGAAGGCTTTCCAACACTTCTCTTGTCAACCCCAGTGCCTCTGAGATGTAGACGCTCCTGCGCACGTTCTGAAGGTGAACGTTTTTTGGATGCGCCGCACTAGACAGAGCTGCAGCAGCAGCTGTCGCTTTTCACGCTGAGCTCAAACGCTACCCGTGTTCTGAAAGCGCGAACGCGTTGACGAGCCTACAAACCACCGCGGATAAAATTAGCGTCCCGAGGCAGAGCCAGGATTCAGCACCGGCTTCGGCTTAAACACAGCGCACACGGCCCGGTTGGGTTGGAGTACTGCTATAATGAGCCAAAGAGTGGCAGATTAGATTGGCTAATCAAGAGCTGATCAATCGAGAGCTGAAGAATCACGCTTCCCACAGTCCTTTAAATGAGTGGTTGCGTGTATTTATTTGGCAAATGCCTTTGTCCAAAGTAGCAGATGCTACTTTTTTCCATTATGGCAGAAAAACAAGTGGAAAACAGCTATGGTAACTACAAGATGGATGCCAATAAAACAACCGAAAACCTACCGTCATTTCGCTTTAATGCCTCCCAACACCCTGAGAGTAATGATTGTTATTTGTCATTGGAGAGCACACACGTCAGACTGGATTTTTACATATAAATTGGGACAGAACGCTGTAGTGAATGGACTCGTAGTTGTATTTAGCTATTCCAAATTGCAGACTGTGGAAAAACAGGGGAATAAAAACATTTAGAAATGAGTGAAAAGCAAAAAGGTTTGTATGTTTATATCAACACAAAGCTAGCTTTTCCCCGTTTGTTTGATCATGCAGGCCATTTTGTAACGGGTACAGTTGTTGTTGTTTTATTTTTTCTCTGGGTTTCGAATTCCCGAAGGTGTGATTAGTGTAGCTGATTCTCACAGGCTGTTTGTTACATCCGAGGCAATTTTAATTAAAAGGAAAGGTAGGCTTTTGAAGTAATCAATGGGGGGGGGGTAGGAGAGCAATAACGGATTTCACACCCTCCACTCGTTCCTCTACACGTTTCCTTTATTCATTGTCTGTTGCCTAACAACAGCTCCACACCTGGCGTGTGCCGTCACTTGCCATAAATCAGTTTTTGACACGGTGGATCAAGGTTGTGGATAAAGGCCAGGGTCAACAGCGACTCAGCCAGGGACGCACTCTTCTTTCTACGGGAATCGGAAGCTAAAGGGTCTGCTTGTTTACTGGGCTTACTTAGACGGTCTCGCTGATGGATAGATATTGCAGACATACTGAGCTCGAGCCATTGCCCATACAACTAGTGAGACTACAACGTAGCGTCCATCATCATATCACTGTTCTTACATGAGTGCAGAAAAAGAAAGGGGTAGTCTGTGTTGTCTGTTTTCGCGCTGCCATTTTGCACAAACTGTGAAATTATGTCTCGTAAATTCACGATTTCGAATCTCGCCAAAAAAAAATAATAAATCTGGCATCGAGTGATACGCCGCTGTGTTGTTTCGCAAACAATTTGTGCCAACCGATATATTTACTTTCGGGAGAAGCGCCGTTCCAGCCGCGCGCTTAGCAACCCGCGCTCCGTCTGCCGTCACGCGCGAGGATCCTGGGGCTGCGCGGGGCGTCCTCCTCTCCGAGCCCGTCTGGCATCCCAAATCTCACGCAGCGCCGCCCCGCCGCTAGCTGCGCGAGAGGCGCCCCCCCCCCCCCCTCCTCCTTTTCACATAAACAGCGCCGCGCAAACCATCCCGCGCGGCGCGCTGGAGGAGGATATAAACAGCGCTAGCCGCGCGCGGCGGGATCGACCCGCGTCTTCGCGGGCTGGAAGGTGCGCCGTTCGACGCTGCCGGTTAGCGGCTTCCTCTCTGCGAGCGCGCCTGCTTCTCGTAGAGACCTGTAGCGGCTCGCCGCGCTAGGGACTGGGGGAGAGCTATTTACGTGTTCTGCAATGGGCGCTCTCTTGAGGTCTTTAGCTTGGCCCGGGAGCTGTGGCCCAGCGGATGTGGGGTGGGGGGGGGAGGTTTTGGGTGATGCCAGAGGATGTGCTATGGAAGCTGGGAGGTTGGCAGGTACTAAGGTTCACAGGCACCTTTAGGGATTATCATGTTTAGATTGCACCATGGCCGACTGGTGGTTGCAAAGGAAAGCGTTTCGGAAAACCCCAGCCAGGCTCGACCTGCCCCACCCCCAACCCCAACCCCAACCCCGACCCCCACCCCCTGCCCCACTGGCCCCGCGGCTCCCTCTGACAGCCGGCGAGGTCCCGCCGCCGCCCCCGTCCCAGCGATGACAGGCGGGCGGAGGCTCCGTGCGGGCCGGGGGGGGCGGCGCTCCACATTTTCATGCAAAGCAGGATTGGGATAATCTGACATTTGGAGAGGAATTTGCAGCATGCAAGAGCCTGTTCTGACATTTCCAGAATTCTAAAATAAACCCCCCCGACTCTGCCTCAGATTTATCTTCTTTTTTTTTTTTTTTGAAGTTTCATTAGTGTTATAATTGCTCGCAGCCAATACTTTTCTATCAATTTGCTGTTTGTGTTTGTCAGTTTTTGTTGTGAATTTGCATAATTGTCTGTCTGCCAAACCCGGTTTTTTATTTCTCCGTGTCGGGTAGCAGCAAGTTCAGATTTGATTTAGACCTTTTTTTGATCAGTGCCAACATTTTATTTCTTGTACATTTTTTCCCCCCAAAGTCAGGCAGTTTTTTTTCTCGTTAGTCACCATCCATCCTGCTTGTCCCCTCCCTGCGACGTTCTCCTCCAGTGACTATTTATGCTCTTCCTCTGGCCCTGCGGCCATCTTTAAAAACCTTCCCGCCCTAGGAGGATTCAGCCCAGCCAGAACTGAGCTGGATGCCCGCTTTTGGGCAAAAATGTAGCAGATTTATTTGTAGAGGGAGGAAAAAAAACGACTTTTTTTTTTTTTAATGTTGAAATTTGGTGTGCCTTGCCAAGGTTAAATTTTTGTAAAGTTTTGATTAAAACTTCTGACTGCAATGCGTGTTCTCTTCGTCTTTTAACAGGAGAAACGTCTGAAGGAGAAAGCCGAAAGGAGAGAGGCCAGTAAGCGGCAGAAAGAGGTGAGTGATTGGTTGTGACTTTCTTATGGTATGGGTCACGTGGTGCGGGTCACATGGCGCGGGTCACATGGTGCAGCTTTCCAGTTCAGCCTCTGTGTAATTAAGCTGCGGTTGTTGCTATGATACCTCTTTTTTTCCCCTCCATTTTAATAGAGATTTATCATCCAGTCCAAACTATGAACAATTGAACTATGACTTGAAAAAAAAAAAGATAATCTGGTGGCTCTCCATCCCCGTGCTGTGCTTTTGAAGAGGTGCTCGTCCAGGTGCTCGAGCAGCTGGCGAGAACTGAAGGCCGCGGATGAGCAGTCTGGTCCCTGGGAGCCGAGTGTCAGGGACTGCGGTTTGAAGTCTCTGCGTATTCGCTCTCATTGTGCAGCGGTGTTGTGCTGGAACGGATTAGGGGCTCCTGTGAACTGGAAATCCAACCGAACGCAAACGACCGACTGTGGCTGAGAGGCCGTAGCGCCGGGACACAGTGGGCTTAGTCCCTCCAGTGGAAGAGCATGGTTAAGTCTGCCGGCCAAAAAATGCGCCACAGGCTACCAGTTATTTTCAGTCAGTGCCACGCCTCTCTGAATGTACTGTCCTGTTGTGCAGTGTTCTGCTAGCTGTCCTGTTGTGCAGCGTCCTGCTAGCTGCCCTATTGTGCTGCATTCTGTTAGCTGCCCTGTTATGCTGTGCTCTGTTACCTGTTCTGTTGTGCTGTGTCCTGCTAGCTGCCCTGTTGTGCTGTGCTCTGTTACCTGTTCTGTTGTGCTGTGTCCTGCTAGCTGCCCTGTTGTGCTGTGCTCTTTTAGCTGCCCTGTTGTGCAGTGTTCTGTTAGCTGTCCTGTTGTGCTGTGTCCTGCTAGCTGCCCTGTTGTGCTGTGCTCTTTTAGCTGCCCTGTTGTGCAGTGTTCTGTTAGCTGTCCTGTTGTGCAGTGTTCTGCTTGGTGTCCTGTTGTGCAGTGTTCAGTTGGCTGTCCTGTTGTGCAGTGTTCTGTTAGCTGTCCTGTTGTGCAGTGTTCTGTTAGCTGTCCTGTTGTGCAGTGTTCTGTTTGCTGCCCTGTTGTACAGTGTTCTGTTTGCTGTCCTGTTGTTCAGTGTTCTGCTAGCTCCTGTTGTACAGTGTTCTGTTTGCTGTTCTGTTGTTCAGTGTTCTGTTTGCTGTCCTGTTGTTCAGTGTTCTGCTAGCTGCAGCTGCAGTTCTCTTGCTTGGGTGGGGCCAGCACAGTGCTGTGTAAAGGCGGCGGGGAGAGGGAGGGGGAAAAAGGCATCTGCTGCACTTTTTTTGTTGCTGGGAGGCAGGTTCCTGGGAGTGAATACACCACAGCCTCCCCACCCCACTAACCCTGGAGCCGGATCAATGCTACATTAGCGTAGCTGTGCTGTGCAGTGCAGACATTGACTGAGCCTGGCTAGGCTCTTTTTCTCCTCTCATCCAAACCTATTGTAAGCAGCAGCGTTCGCCCGAAGTGTGGCCAGGCAAAGCCGAATGTTTAACACACAGCAATGCTTTTATTTTCCAGGGGGGTGGGGGAAAGCAAGACCCATCACAGCATAACGAGAAGTGCGATAGGACAGTCCTTGGTCATGCCGCAGAAACGACAGCCGTGATTTGTTGGGTACATGAAGCTCAGCCCCTTTATGGGGAGCGCTGTTTCCAGACCCGTAGCGGTCGTGGCGGGCTCAGCGGCGGTACGGCCAGGGATCTGGGTGCCAGGCGGTCGGTCGCTCCTCGGCGTCGGAGTGAAGGAGCCTCCGTCTGCTCGGCCTGCCGTCGGCCATTTTGTGTCCGCTGTGAGGACGGGAGTCGAGACCGGGCCTAGGCCCGAGCAGAGAGGCCAGCGTGACTCAGAGCTCACGTGAACACGCTGCGAATGTCACACAAGAGCAGCCCCTGATGTATGTGAAATAAGATCAGCCCTGCTGTCTGTGACATCAGCTGTACAGACACATCCTTTATGGAGCATGGTGCCTCAGATACAACTGTCTGCCTCTCCAGTTAGATTTTTATGGTGGAACCTGATAAATAGACGCTATCTCAGGGGAATATTAATGGTGTTTGTCCTGATGCCATTTTGTGCACGGCTTCCAAAGTTTAAAAACCAAGCTGTGTACACCCCCCCCCCCTCCCGTAACGCTTCTGCAATATTCCATGCTAAATTGGAGGTGTCACCAAAAAATAAAAAATGGAAAATGAAATGATGGCAGGGCGCATTGTGAGTGGCAGGCCCATTAATATCAGCGAGCAGAGGAGGAGATGAACAGGAAGAGAGCAGGAGGAGAGCAGAGCAGGCTGAGTGCAGGAGAACAACAGGAGGAGAGCAGGAGCAGAGCAGGAGTAGAGTGGAAGAAGAGCAGAGCAGGAAGAGAGCAGGAGCAGAGCAGGAGCAGAGCAGGAGGAGAGCAGTGGCAGAGCAGTAGCAGAGTAGGAGGAGAGCAGTAGAACAATAGGAGGGAGAGCAGGAGTAGGGCAGGAGGAGAGCAGGAGAACAACAGGAGCAGGAGCAGAGCACACCTCATTCGGCAGCTAGAGCTCGTTGAGCTGCTAATTAGCAGAATCAGGCGTGCTTTGTTAGGGTTGGAGTGAAATCCCACAGGAGGGTAGATTGGACGGCCCTGCTGTAGCTGCTGTGGAGCAGCCCTGCGGAGGCCTGGGCGCCCTGCGTACCGATCCTTTGGTTCTCACACTGCAGGGGTGTGTACTCCAGCGGAGCCGCAAGGCGCGGCGATAAAGTGTTAGCGCTCGCGGATGTGTGATGGCGCCAGCGCCGGTGGGGGCGCGGGGGGGGGGGGGGTTCACGCCGCGGGCCACACCCGCAGGCGGCTTCGCACCACGTCGGCGCGGCTTTATGCACCTGCGGCGGAGCGCGGTTTCCCTTCCTTCGCTTTTTCATCCGCCTGACGCTCGTGTTTCCAGCGCGAGAGACAGTCGCGCAGGCGGATCGCCGCGTCGCCAGACCCCACGGTGCTCCCAGGTGCGCTCTGTGCCGTTTTTACGTTTACCGCTACGTGGCGCGGAAGAGGTCTTCGGAAGCACCGTTACCGCGACAACCAGAGAACTTCGACAGCCGCTCAGCATTACTTACAGATGCTGATTAGTATTTAAATTGGAATTTTCTGCTGTGCGGATGGGCTCTGTTGTAGATTCTGGATCATGCCCATGTTCAGTCATGCTGTCCAAGCTATAACCTGGCCTTTCAATAGCGTACACGTGCCCAGAACCGTGACCACTGAGCTCCAGGCATAGCCCTGGAGTTGACTTTGAGAACGCGGCGCTCCTGGGCTGGCGTTGATTAGGGCGGCTCTGGAGACGGAGGGCTGGAAGCTGAAGGACTAATTGGTTCAAGCTTCATTAAATGGCTGCAGGGATTTATTTAATTTGCACATTTTGGCTCCCTTTTCCTGTGAACCGCAAGTGTCTGGGTTCCTTCCCAATCGTAACTCTTTATGTTCTAAATGTACCGAAAGGCCCAATTAGACGGGGGGGGGGGGAGAAAAGCTGGCTTTTCTCTTTTGTTAAAAAAAGAAAACCAGGTCACCTGACACGACGACGCATTAGGGTGCTTCTCCGTTCTCCTTCTGCTTGAAAACACGTTTCCATCGCAGACCGGAACCCACGCCGAGTCTTTTGTGAGCGTTATTGCATTTCTGGCCAGGAAACCCATCACGAAGCGGAGGCTCGTTTGCGTGCGGTTTGCCGGGGAGAAAAAGCCCTTATCGGTAATGCGAATTAAATATTTTCCACTTGCCCGCCTTCATAAATCACCCCAGCGGTCTCCCTTTTTTTATTGGATGTCTGCGATATTGTCCCCGTCGCTTCGCGGCAGTTATCGGACTGTCGGGTCTTCTGCTGAAGCGGAGGATTGCGGGTGAAGTTTTCAGAAAGCGGTGGCTGCTGTGAGGAAAACCTCACCCGCACGTTCGTGGGGTTTGAAAACACAGGGGGTTCTGATTGACCAAGACCTTTAGCACACGCAAAACCAAAAACACGACCAGTGATTGGTCGTGATATTCGTTTTGCACCAATCAGTGGTTGTGTTATTAGTAAATCAGGCCCAGGGCGTGTCCTGGCTCTGAGGCTCCTGATTTGGTCGCCTTGTGCAGACAGCAGGGCCCACGCCATGTGTTCTGAGGACCTCGGAAACTTCCGGAAGAGAACCTGCCATGACGAGGGCCTGCGTTCCGAAACGGCGTACTTCCTGTGGCACGGCGCCAGGTGGTGTTTGGGTAGAACGCACAGACAAATGAAGGATAACTAACCGAACAGATTGTTATGGTGAAAAACAACGAGCGTGCAAAAATAATGAGGATGGAACAAAACCAGGCCCAAGAAAATGTCCACACAGAAGAGGATAGCAGGTCGGTGTAGGCCTCTCCCCAGCAAACTGCAGACTGAAAGCTTTGCAAGCAGCAGTGGGACTGAATCAGCCTCAGCTGTGCATAGCTGTACGTGAGGCGCTGTCCGTGGTGCTGAAGGTTTCCCCGCTACCCATACCTGCCCACGCCCAGGGAGTGAGTATAGTAGCTCTGATGATAGCCGGAGATGGAGCAGAACCTTCTGTTATACCCCCAACCCTTCAGGTGTCAGATTTGGACATTCAGCTCAATGGTATTTCACAGCCGAATTGTCAGATATTTTACTAAAAACTCAAACGTGCTTGAACAAGTATGCCTCCTGTACTTCAGAGACGCACGCATATCACATTCACTGTCACACACGACGTTTATCCATTCATGTTTTTCCTATGGCTGGACACACAGTCATACCACAATTTCCTAAAACATTTACTAGTCTTTTTTCTTTCTCAAGGCAATTTTTTTTTTTTGCTGATGTTGCGCCTTTTTTTTTTTTAAGTCCGTAAACTCTTGACAGGACCGCGCGTTGAGTGACGACCGTGAACTTAAGCTTGCGTTCCTTTTTTTTTCTGAGAGGAGGGGCCCCGAAGGAAGCCCCGTTCTACAGCGGGGCTGTCGGAGCAGCTTAAGGCCTCGAAGGCTTCTGCTCTCTCCCGGCCTGTTACGTAACGGCTCCCTTCCTTCCCTTAATGCGAAACTCTGGTTTGTTTCAATTAAGGGCGAAGTGCCGTGAAGCATGTCTAATGGCGGCTGTCCTCCTTTTTTTTTTTTCTTCTTTTTTTTTTGATGGCGCTGGAGTTAAAACTCTGCAGGCGGCAGGCCGCTGTGTGGTCGCTACCTGCAGAAGTTTGAACTGTTTTTTTTTTTAGTTTTTGACTGGACACTTTTTACCCTTTTACTTGTATATGCTTGGAAGACCGTTAGACTGGCAGGAATCATAAGATGGTGGGTATGGATTAATCTCGGTGTCAACTCGAATGGTCATCTTTTAACCGAATCCCTATAATTTACATGCGTAAAAAAGTTTGGTCGCTGTCTCATGTCACAGAGATAAATATGATGGATATTCCTCTCTGTTCATTCAGTTTCATCCAGCATGTAGTAGATGCTCTATTCTAAGGTGACTTGCACAGATTGCAAAAATTCACAATCCATATAAGGCCGGACATTTTACTAAAGCACTTGATGTTCGGTACTTTGCTCAAGAGTCGTGCCCCTTCCGAGAATCCAGCCAACAGCCTTTGAATTACAAGCTCAGTTCCGCAACCATTATGCTACACTGCCAGCGTATAGTGACCCTGTTCCTCCTCTTTTGCAATGACAACAGCTGACATCTCATCCTGATGCGATTAGAAATATTTTCCAATTACATTTCAGCTCATCAGCAGTTAACCTTCAGCACAGACCAAGGCTATGTATGCTACTAAAAACTTCTTTAACTTTTTAAGCCCTTGGCATCCCATCACAGTAGTAGTGCAGTCATATTATATGTGGTCATGTGACAAGCTGGCATAACTAGTGAGGATTACTGCATTTCTATTGGTTACTGCTTGTCCTGATACTCGAGGCTAATAAAACATGGATAGGATGTTGGCATCATCACTCTTTTCTCTTAGAAACCAGAGAGGAGCTGTCCACCAATCAAGGAGTACATTGATAACAGCAAATTAAACAAAGCCAATGGTAATTGGTCACTAATAACACAACCAGTGATTGGTGCAAAACAAATATTGGTAATTGGTAAATGGTCATCGGTATCTTCTGGCTATTTTCCCTTCACTGATTATGGGCCTCCAGGAAGAAGAGCTACAGAATACCAACCAATCACAGTCAAGGTTGTTCCATTTCTTCCTACCTACATACTCCGTTGGAGCCCGCCTCTGCTTTTTATGTGAAAAGTGATGACATTAGTGAAATTGGTGCCATTCTTTGCCCCTGCTTGTACCTAGGAATGGGGGGGGGGGGTGGTATTTCCACTGGTTGTGAACATCCCTTCAGCACTTTCAAAAATTTAAATGTCTATTTTTGGTGTTCTTTATGAAACAATAAAGCCGGCTATCATCTGACCCCAGGGTAAGCACATCAAACTGAGAGCTCATATCTGCTTGCCTGCGGTACAGCTTTTGAATATTGAATTATTAATACGTGTTTCTTCTTTAAGGAAAGCCTCTTAGTAAAATTATCCTGGGCATCTTTTATTCATTTGTCCTTCACAGAAGCACGAGGACCCACGCGGGCATTCATAAACCAGTCCCGTATATTGCTTCGCCAGGCATTCTCTTGTCTGAGCAACGCTGACAGGTGATGTCCTGCAGGTTATAAGCGCATAAATTTCAAATGTAGCTTTGTGACGTGGACATCACTAGTCCGTCTTATCGCTTTATAAGATTCGTTTTTTATTATTATTTTTTTTCCCCCCAGTTTGGAATGGCAGATGGTATGCAGCTGTGCTCCTTGCTGCGGTCTCCTTGGCTGTTGAAAGCACGCGCTCGAATCCAAAGACGCCAGTAGGCCTGTGCAGACCTGAGCTGGAGGTTCAGCCGCGCTCAGTCTGCAAGGGTTGCTAGAGAACGACGAGGTGCTGATCCAGCCGCCCGCGCCACGCTACAGCCAATCACGTGTCGCCGTGAAGTAGTGAGACGGCCTAGCTGTCGTGCAGTCTCGTTCTACGCCCACCCCCCTACCCCCGGAAAAAAAAAAACATCAGTCGATAAAGAAACAATTAAATAAGAATTTTGAGTGAATTCAACTATGAACTTGAACGCTGCGAACTTCAGTTTAACTTCCTGTTTGTTTTTCAAATGACTGCTCGTCTTTGACTTCACCAGGATTTGGCAGTGAGGACTGCATGGCCTCCAGGCGGAATGTGTAGAGTAATGCTAATAAGAGAGATTAGGCGTCTGCTACAAAGCAGGCTGCAAAACAAGCGGCCCGTATAGTTAAAGCGTTTGTCCTGTACCGCAGGCGCATTGCCCTCTGAAGACGGACGCGTTGTTAATTATCTACCCGCGTCGTGCGCTGGCAACGGGCGCCGCGGGTCTCGGTACGCCGCCTAGGCACCCGCGCCACCAGCCTGAAGTCCCGCCTCATCGTTATCTGGCGCGGCGCGTCGCAGATTCACATTCGGGACTCAGACCGCTTGGGCCGTCGTTAGCTAATATCACGAAAGCGATCGCGGGGCGCGTGTCACCCGAGAGCGATCCTCTCCCCGGTAACAGACGGAGGAGCGTTATCTACCTCTAACGATGTCTGAATGCAGAAGGCGGCCTCCGATCGAATTCCCGACACTTCTGGGGGGGAAAATGAGGCCCGGCGTGAATTTTAAAAACTCATTTCCAATATAAATGCTAATTCGGTTGATTGATTTAAGAAGGGCGTCTCAGTTGCCTGATCTGCGTGGAAAAGCGTGCTGGTTTCCTCAGCCTCGGCCGAGCAGGCTACAGTCTGCCCGATTGGCTTAGGTCGTGACGTGAGATCGAATTGACCGCAGACCCTCGGACCAGCGGTCCTGCAGCGGGGCCCTGGCTAGTGATAAGAGCGAAGAGGGGGGGGGGGAGAGCAAGGCACTCGAAACGTCGTTTAATGAACCCGGTAGAACTCTCAAGTTTCGCGAGAATGTTTCCAGGGCAACGGCCAAGTCGGCTTTTGCTGCGAATACGCGCTCGAACCGTAGCGTGAGGCAGGCACCCTGTCACCGCTTCATTATGCCTGTCGGGAAAGACAAAAAAAAAATGCTAACCAGTGCGTGCTTCTTCCGTCGTGCAGCCGATAATTTTTACGAAGGCGCAAGGCAATTATTGAAGCCTGCACGCAGTTCCTTGAAGTGCAATAAAAAAAAAAATGCAGCAAAGGTGTGACAGGCCCTTTGAATTATTTCAGAGTTGAGAACACGAACCCGGCTGATGGTGCCTCAGCTCTGATCCCCGTTGCACTTGCTTCAAATGAGAAGCTTCCTAATAAGGGCCTTTCCTGGTCCTTTGCAAACCGTTGCCGGCTGGGTGAGGGAAGGGTCCACGGTGGAGGAAAATACCTCATAATGTTTTTGAAAAATTAAAAAGGTTCATCACAAAACCATTCAAAGCACTGACGTATGCACGCCTGCAATAGTATTGTGTGTGTGCGCGCGAGCGTTCGTGCTTGTGTGTGTGTGTGTGTGTGTGTGTGTGTCAGTGTGCGTACGAGAAATGAATCAAAACTCGCTAATGAACAATGATTGCTTCTTATCTTCTTCTCGCAGACGTATGAATAATAATTTAGGTTTTTAATATCGGCCGACCCGAAGCCGATTAGCGTTCCCTCCGTTCCCGGGGACACGCCGGCGGGGGGGCTTCGCGGGAAGATAATCGAACCCCGCCGGTGGCGCGCCGATTCCGTCGCCGTCCGCTCGGGCGCACGTTTTCGGGTGAGCGCGCCGGAATTCGAGAAACACAAAGCCGGGGTCGGCGACGGAGCCCCTCTGGCTTAGCTCCGCTTAGAGAGCTCACGGGCTGCCGAGGAGGACGGAGCGCGGCGGCTACGCTCGCGGCGCGAGTCGGTTGTGCTGACGGTCGTTTGCTTTCTGTCCCACAGACGCACTGTTCTGTGGAGACACGGCTCTGTGGACGTTGGCATTAGCTCAGTCGGCAGCCATTCGCCATTGGCGGCAGTGGGGTTTGTTTGCGTCGTCCGAGATCCCGGGCCTCTGTTCCGCGCCAGATCCACACTGCTGACGGGGTTGGATACATTTGTGGAAAGCTGGCCCCCCCCCCCTCTCTTGTGGTCCTTCGTGGGGGAGGGAGTTTTGGGGCTGTTGGGGGCTGGGGGGGGGGGGTGGTTGTCCAATTTTTTATTTATTTGTAATTTTTTTTGGTTACAGCAGCTGTCGTGTTCCTGATTTCCCGCCGTCTGGGGAGTCCCCTCCCGTCCCCCACTGGGGGGGGGCGGCAATTAGTCACCTGATCGATGACAGCAGCTGTCTGCGCGTGCCGCTATTCATCACTGCCAAGCCAGTCCCCTCCCGCCTTCATCACACCCGCGTTTGCCGATGAGTAATCGGGACAGGTCTTCCTCGGTCTACCCGAGCGAGCGTCCCCATTTTTTTGGTCCCGTTCAGTATGAACTGGAGTCCATTTCTGCGACGCGCAAAAGAGATATGATAGTAAATGTCTCTTCCCCAGTGAAGACGCACCAGCTTGCATTATTGCGAATGTTGTTTTTGGCTGGACCGCGACAGCGGGGCCAGCCCTACAAACGTGAATGTCTGTGACTGAGTGAGTGATGTCACACCATTGGTTGGCCGGATCACGTGTGTTAAGGTCCAGCCATATACTAGGTTTTGACCTGGTCTTGTTCAAAGGTTGAAGTCTACCCCCGTTGGGGTCAGTTTAGCCCCCGTTTCAGGACTTCCGTCCACCATTCCCCCCGAACGCCATCAGCTGTTTTTTATTAATCAGTGAAAGTCCCCGCAGGAGCCCTGTCGCGCTTCACAAACCCGGCTTTCTCCCCGCTGTCCGACGGGCTCCCTTCCCTGTGGTCTCCCGGGCCCGTAGCAGGTGCCTCCCGCCATATGCTTACCGCCGAGCGCTCACATCTGCGGATGACGTGCAGCTGCTGAGACGATCGCGCTGTTATCCTCCTCTTTCCTCTCTTCCTGTGGTGGTGTGGTTTTTTTCCCCGCCGTTTTTTTTTCCCTCTCTGTCTCTCCTGTCTTCCTAATGCACTTAAATGCCTCTAATTGTGTGCATTTCAGAGAATGCAACGAAGCCATTAATTCTTAATTGATGTCCGTAAATTCAATCCGAGCAGGAAGTCGGTCCTCGATAATCATTATCTCTGCTAGCGTGTCTCTACGTGCGCCGTCCGCCGTCATGAGAATGTTTGGGGCGTTTAAAATTTTTTATTTTATTTTTTATTTTTTGTTTGCCCTTTCAGGGTCATTTTCTGCACTCAGGCTTATGACTGATTCCCCTCCGATGCATTGTGATGGGACCTGGGGTTTGTAGTTTATGACGTGGAGTTCTGTAGTTTCCGGAGATAAAGTTGCGAATTAGGTCTGCCGAACGACCCCTTAAAGGAGCTGCCGATCGATGCCGCCGTGCTCCCCCCCCCCCCCCCCCCCCCCCCCCCTATCTGGAGAACACGCCATGCCCTGGCCAGCCTTCTCGCGGCCTCCAGCCCCCGCCGCAGCGGTAATAAAGATGGATCGCCGTCCACCGGTCTCCCCGGAACGCCCTGACCTCCCGCGTCTCCCGCGCTCTGCCCTTTCCAGCTCCCCTCCCTTAAATGCAGAGATCATTAATGCTCTCACACACACACACACACACCAGTGAAAAAAGACCCCATTCGCCCATGTGTCTTTTTACAAATACCAAAGGGTGACTGATGCTCTTAATTAATTGCAGCTCTTCACCATCTCCCCCCCCCCCCCCCCCCTGTTCACACACCCTCTCTCTCCTCACTGTGTGCATGACTGTTCTGAGTGTGCATCATCTGTAAACATGCCTTCTGAGAACTTTAATGCTCTGCCTCCCGGGAGTGCGGTTTATTAATGCGCTCTTTACTCCGAGTCATCAATAAAAGAACAATGCATTCCCTCAGCATCCTGCTGCAGGGGACTGGTTGTTAAAAAACATTAGCGCTGAATTAGATCCTTTCTCGGAGTGCACTGGCTTGTTCGCGTCGTAATGTTTGCCGTTTACTTGCGAATAACTTTTTGGGCAGGCCACCGCTTTTTGCTTGTTTATGTTGCGTTGGCTGCATTTGCACAAATAGCCCTACAGCTGAGGCCTGGTGCTGCAAACACTCACAAGGACTGTTTTCAACACTGCAGGTGACATGGCAGCTTTTTCCACTCGTTGTCAGCTAAGGAAGTAGCCCTGGCTGGAGTCTGTGATGTCACAATGGTGAAGAAGGTCAGTCTGCGTTATGGCAACCACCTGGATGAGCATCTCAGGAGAGACTCCCCCTTCCCCCACAGAGCTGCAGCATGATCTAATACTTTCAAGGCTATTGAGATAGGGAATCGTGTCAGATGCTGCACGCACAGATGATTTGAGTGCATTATGGGTAATTACCGGCAGTATCTCGCCCGCGCAGCGCCACCAGCGAATTCTTTTTCTCGCCGTCTCTTTTCATGAGATGCACCTTTTAAACTGTTGTGCAGCGAGGCCTAAAATAGCTTATCTTCTCCCAGCGCCCGAAGAACTGCAACTGAAAATGTGCACTTTGAATTTATGCAGTGGTGGCATGTGTGGCCTCCAAGTTACCTGCAACTCCCTACAGTGTCAGTGCATGTACGACTGCTAGCTCGGCATGTAGGCCCTGCGTGTGCATGCTTATTGACCAGGAAATATGCCATCTTTAAATATTGATTGACTATTGATTGATTTTCTTTTATGAATTTTTTTTTTTTTTTTACACCCGATTGCCTTTGTTATTTTAATCGATTAATGACGCTGGCTCAGTGCTGAGAGAAAAGCACCTTCCAGCAGTGTATTTTAAGGAATATCGATTCCATCTTCACCCTGTCAACTGACACAAACTGGCTCTGCCCTCCCTGTGTGGTTAAGTTTTATGTTTGTTTTCGAGTGGCTTTTTCGTGGCATTGCTAAAAATGTGAAATGAATGTGCCAATAAACTAGGGAATATGGTATCTGCAAAATAAAAGAATTCAGAACCGTATTATAAGCATAACTGATTCTGCCACTTCAGGTTAAAATGTGGTTCGTTGTATGGAAATACAAGTTGTTGGGGCTCTGTTAAAGCATGCTGTATTTACAGTGGTTCCTTCCACAAACACTTGCGAAAATACACCGATGTGGTGAGTTAACATGGAAGAGAATGGAACGTGATAAATGATTTGTCCAAGTTAACAAATACCTTGTTAATAGTTTGGTTCATTCTTTGTTCAGGTTAATTGATGCATCAGCTCATGTAATTTAACGATTAATTAAATTAATCGTTTGTCTGATTGTAAAGTGCTACCAAATTCATAAACAGATTTTATAGTATTAGTAGAACAGTATAGTATCAACAGCATTGATATTCTTTTCCAGCCGCCTTGCCCATTGTGAAACGTATTGACTAAAACAGGCTCCTCTGCTTCTTGCTGCAGATGTAGATCTCATGAATAATTCATGTGTAACAACCCAACATTTTAAAGTGGCATGCCCCCCCCCCCTCCCCAACCTCCCCTCCCCTCCCATTTCCCCCCAAATGACAGACTGTTTGAGTCATTTAAATATTCATCTCTGGTGTAGCATTTGCAAGTCGCTGCATCGCATTACCCGGCCCGGGTTCGTTCGTGCAGACGGGGATGACATCCGGGAAACGGAACGAGCTCTCAGGCGAAGGCGAAGGACGGCCCCTATGGAATCTTAAGGAGAATGCGCGGCGTGAGGCGCATCGGAGGCGCCACGGCCGCGGGCACTCGGCCTTCGTACCGATTCGGCGTGTTAGCGGCACCCTCTTCTCGCGCTAACAATGCTAGCCGCTCGGGAGTTAATGATTGATCGATTTATTGATTTGATTGATTGATTGATTGATTTTATTCGATAATTTTTTTAAAAAGAGAAAAACGTGCATCTGAAGCTAGCTTCTCGTACGCATTTAAAAAAAATTAAAAAAAACTATCAAGGATAGACACAGTAAAGCTAATGGCTTATTTCCATCGTGGTTGTTTTTTGATAGGGAACCCCGCAGGTGAATCGTAATGTGAAATTGTGTGTCCTTCCCGACGTCAGACGGTTTTCGTTTGTTCGTGTCTCAGACGCTTCTGACCCTTTGCTTCTGAACCCCGAAGCACGTCCTCGGTGTGTGAGTCTCCCCGAGATAAACTTGGAATACTCTGGGTTCAGGGAATTGGTGGCTTGGCTTTTTCTTTTCTTTTTTTTTTTTGGGGGAGATAACTGCTGAGCAAATGTGCGTTTGGGCCCTGGTGCCCGACAGACCTACCCGGCTGTGGAGAGCAGTTATTTCCCAATTGATGAATCTCCCTCTCTAGATATTCTCCGTATTTAAGATTTTTGTAGTGCATTGCAGCCCTTTTCTCTGCCTCCTGACACCATTTTCTCCTTTTTGCCAACTGACAACTCCAACATTTAGCACATTGGGGCCGTCTTTATTTTGATCTATACGTTTAAATGAATATTGTATTTAACTGCTGGGCTAAGCCTACTGTAAAGAGTAACAAGAACACATCATTTTAATAGCACTTGCTTTACCATCCTTAGGCCCAAATTTGCAGTATTTAGCCGCGAAAAAAGTAAATACTCCAATTGGGAGTAGTGGTAGTGCCAGTCTACCATGCTATGTGCAGTTAGCGGTTATGAATAGATCCTCTGGTAGCACAAGGGCAGAAACAGCTCTGCTCCAGGCATTTGCAGTTGGAATTAATTACATTTCATATTTCTGGGTACGTCTTTAAGGTCATACCTGGCAGTTTTATTAAACTGCGGTGTGGAGAGTAAGCATACTTCAGCAGCAGGCGTACAGAATGATGAATACGTAAATAAACACGGGATGTGCAACAGTGGGCTTTCAGTGCCGGTATCCAATGGAAACACGGTGTATTTTCTCCGTGTGTGAGCATGTCTCTCTCCTCCTCGCCGCGGATGACGCTCGGGAGGGTCCCAGAGGGACTGAGCGGTGCGGTGTTGTTCCGTGCTGAGGCGCGGGCGTGCGGAGCGTCACGCGTGATTCGCTGTGGGTGGGCGGGCGGAGCAGGTAGGGCCGGGGGGTTTGTAGCGCGTCCCCCTGGCGCGCACCGCACGCGCTCCCCCTGGAACAGGGCCGGGCCTGTTTGTTACCCCGGCTCAGCTGAAGCTGGCGCTGACGTCCCTGTCCTAATGAAACGCGGTGCGTTTTCCCTGCGGGATCCGGGAGCTCAACCTGGAAGTCTGCGATTGTCATTCGCGCTCGATGGATGGCCCTCTCCTTTCCCCCACCCCCGCTCCGAAGAAGAGGCTTAGTGTGGACAACCGTGTGCTCTGTTTTAGAAGTGTGTGTGTGCATGTGTGCGCGTGTGTTTCTTTGAGTGTCTGTGTGTGTGTGCGTGCGTGCGTGCGTGTTTGTGGGCGTGCCTTTCTGTGCGTGTGTGTGTGTGTGTGTGCATACGTGTGCGTGTTTCTGTGTGTGTGTGCCTGTGTTACTGAGTGAGAGAGTGAAAGAGAGCATTATATATAGAGATTTAAAC